>NW_021136205.1:0-670 GCF_004193835.3 Ostrinia furnacalis
TAAGTTGTATTTTTATTACTCACTTACTCACTAATTATATAAGGGGTGGGTCGATAACTCATAACGTGGTAAGAATATAATTACCCATGACCTTGAGTAAATTACCCAAGGTCGTGGGTAATTTACCCACAGTCGTGAGTAATATTATAAAGAAATAATAAAAATTTCAAAACCTTATTACGTCACACCTGACCGGCAGAAAAATTTCAAATAAATCTTAAAAAATCTAATAATTATTTCTCTTTCCACCTATACCACTCACCCCCTCCCGAAATTTTTTTTAACACACTTATACTACTTACAAATATCAACCAATCAAATTTGACCACAAGAAATCAGAAATTAAGTCACAATCGATATCCAAAATATTCTCCATCACATTACCTTTCAAACCACCTATCAACCAACAAAATCCAACAACGCCCTACAAACCTACAGTCTTCCAAAAAAAAAACACCCCCACGATAACTGCTGAAAAAAAATTGTGACAGTGCGCCACTACCCTTCTAGGAAAATCCATCCATCCTACCACATAAGTCCTTTAGACAATATATAGGCAGTATTTTTTTCCAACCACAACCAAATCTTAAAATCTCCCAAAAAATTATTTCCAAGATCTCCAGCTCCTCGAGTCCAAAACCATTCTTTCACACACACACAACCACACACA
>NW_021136210.1:0-688 GCF_004193835.3 Ostrinia furnacalis
GACCCATTCTATCCGCCAAATCATTTTGGCACACGATGCGCCAAACACCCTGTATATACTAATTATGTCAATTTAAACCAGAGTTCAACCAGTCTAACTTTTTATAAGGGGAGAGTGCTCGATAAAAGCTTACAATCGCGAAAAATAAAGTAAGTTTTATGATATTCTTTCTATTTTGAATTAAATAAACCATCCACTTGAGTATTGTATCTTGAGTACGTCCTACTTACCTATAGAGGGTCCTACTGTATTCCCACCAACTGCAATATGTTTTGAATTTTGCGAACAATATCAATTCTACTCCAAGGTCATAGTTTTGCAAAATTCTAATTTCGCTGCGCACTTAGTTACGTGTACCTACCTAACTTGCGTACGGAGCAGGCTGGCTGTCCAACGCTAAATAGGCTAGTAAACTCATTATTTACTTTAAAAACTTGATAGATGTAGAAAAAGCACTTATTGGATTCATAAAATAGGTTTTATACCTATTGTTAAGGTGTGGTTAAAATAAACTCTTGAGTAAGATTTCTCACGTATATTTCAAGTAAAATAAAACGTATTACAAATCAAACAATCATGGCGAGAACAACCGAACAACGAACCAAAAACAAACCCCTGGCGGTATTCAAACGAACTATTTACCTTTTTAAGAATACCACGCAAAGATATTAAGTATTATAAAATTTAC
>NW_021136212.1:0-1045 GCF_004193835.3 Ostrinia furnacalis
CCGCGTGTATTCGTGTAAAAAACGGGGCGCGTGTACTGCAGTGTTAACGTGACTCACACTGTATTATATTTTTATTGCAGATTTAAGGATTGTGTGTATGTAGGCGAGTGGCGACAACGGAAAACCCAATGTGGGCAGGCCTCCCACTCGCAGGACTGATTTTTTTTATTTGTTCACATTTTTATTTACGCTTATAATGTAACTTTGACGCGTAATGATAAACTTATCTACCTACGCGGTATTCTATTCTAGTATCAAACAGCAGATAATAATGTCCAAAACTAGACCTTTTACAACTACACATACGAGTACTTCAGTACCCTTTGCTATATTTAGATCTTTAGAGTCTGAGATTAGTTTCTACGACTCCTGTAAGGTCCTTCGCTTTGTATTCATGATCTCAATTTTGTCCAGATTGGATCTCGTGGAAAACACGTGCCTTGACTATGCGACCCTTTAAAAGTACTTTAGTTTATAAATGTTTATTTGTACCGACTTTGATTTCCTCTCTTAATTTGTGAAAAATACATTACAATGTATATGTTTCAAGTATGTATTCTACACGTCTAGCCAAAGTACATATGTTTTGAAATATGTATTAACTATATTTTAGTGGGAAATCACTGATACATTTGGACTTAAAGAAATTATTGATTGATTCTGCTGCACTGGATAAGAAATTGAATTAAGTAAGAAATAGATGTGAGCAATCTAAAAACCCATTTAACTTCCTCCATATTCTAGAACATAATGTATAAATGAGTAAATAAAATAAACATGTACCAGTATTTATAACTAAATTCACGTACAAATGGACGGAGCCATTAATATGTCATTGAGTAAGTGCTTGTTCACGTAGGCACGCGCGGGCGCGGGCGCGGGCGCGGGCGCGGGTAACGTCGCGAGCTCGTGTTCATATTGACGACCAGGCGTTCGCGCGATTGTGACGTATTGTCAGAGGTCGAATTATGGACGACGATCTTTAATTTTTAACCGAAAATTCATACCTAAAGTGGGAGATGCTAAAATTGTAACTATAAGGTGA
>NW_021136214.1:0-864 GCF_004193835.3 Ostrinia furnacalis
GCGGAGATATTGCGTATAAAAAAGTTCATCCCCAATTTTCCACCCTTAGGGGTGAAATATTTTCTTCAAATTCGCATGAAACCACCCTTTTGATAATACCTATTCAACAAAATAGTAATCGTTCTAATTGGTTTATAATCGGCGGAGATATTGCGTATAAAAAAGTTCATCCCCAATTTTCCACCCTTGGGGGTTGTTTTTTTTATTATTAATTTTATTATTAAATTTAAATGGGACCACCCTTGAGATATTACCTATACGCTGAAAAAAGATTTGTTCAAATCGGTTCATAATTGGCGGAGCTATCGCGTAACAAACATAGAAAAAAAAAAAAAAAAAAAAAACATACGGGTCGAATTGAGAACCTCCTCCTTTTTTTGAAGTCGGTTGAAAATAACTGGCAATTGAAACCAGTGGCGTTTATTAAGTGTTGACTAACTAGACCACATACTTAACTTAGATCTGAGAGAATTCTGAACTGTACTATATTAACTCCACTAGTCTGGTCAGACTAGTCATACAAGCTATTGGGTAACTTGATAGCTTAATGTATCCATTTGGCACCATTAATAAGTTATAATTATCATAATCCGAGTAGCTGAGCTTTCAGTAATACGTCGGCATAATATGGACACTCATAGATAAGCTTTCATTGCTATACGAGTAGGTATAAGCTTCCAAAAAATCTCTCTTTCCAAATCAAGATTTAATTTTTGTGTCATTTTATTATTAAGGCTTGGTATTTCTTCTAAAGTAGGTATTTCGCGCTGTCAAAATCTGCGCGCGCAATTCTTCGCCGAAAACAGCGCGTCAAAGAGCTCCCGCCACAATTTCCAGCTACACAGTATAGAAATACGCAGTTGG
>NW_021136215.1:0-2050 GCF_004193835.3 Ostrinia furnacalis
CACTTACAATTTATATAATTTACAAGTTTTATAATTTAAAATTACAGATTGTACTAGTTGATGTACAGTATACAGTGTGAGTCACGTTAAAGTGTACATATGAAAATAGATGAAACTAGACCTATTTTTATCGACAAAAAAGAGGTCAAAACATTTTTGAGATTTTATTTTATTTTTTTATAGAATTTTTTTTCTTTAAATTACTTATTGTAAAGAAAACGTAATAACTTTTAAACTAAGCGGTGTATCCTGATAAAATAAAAACTGTAATAATGCTAAATAACAGGCGATACTAAAAAAATACATACAATGCACAAAAAATGCCAACAAGTAATAAAAAATTATACTTTTTGAAAAAAATCTGCTTAAAAATTCGTGTTTTTTTGGTTATTTGATAAATTTCTCCAAAAAATGCCCCTATAATAGGTAGTTTTTATTGTTGTGTATTATTTTCTATCGTATTACCTTTGTAAAACCAAAAATTGCATGTCTCTATCCCTATCACAGCATTTGCTATGATAGTTTGAACAAAGGCCTACCACAACATTATTCTCCTCTACAGGTAGGGACAATTTTAATTTTAACTAAAATGCTTATTTTATTTCGAAATCTTTTGTTTTTACTTGAAATCTAACTTGTCTTTATCAAAATTACAAATCTAGAGCCATTTTCAGTTTCGTTGTTAACGAAGCGTTGAATGGCGTGCCCGGAGAGGCTTAGTTCAAACGATCATAGCAAATGTTGTGATAGGGATAGAGACATGCAATTTTTGGTTTTACAAAGGTAATACAATAGAGAATAATACAAAACAATAAAAACCACCTATTATAGGGGCATTTTTTGGAGAAATTTATCAAATAACTAAAAAAACACGAATTTTGAAGCAGATTTTTTTCAAAAAGTATCATTTTTTATTATTTGTTGGCATTTTTTGTGTATTGTATGTATTTTTGTAGTATCGCCTGTTATTTAGCATTATTACTGTTTTTATTTTATCAGGATATACTGCTTAGTTTAAAAGTTATTACGTTTTCTTTACAATAAGTAATTGGAAGAAAAAAAATTCTATAAAAAATTAAAAAAAAATCGCAAAAAAATTTTGACCACTTTTTTGTCGATAAAAATAGGTCTAGTTTCATCTATTTTCATATGTACACTTTAACGTGACTCACACTGTATACCACACAAGGATGACAGAGTTAGCAAAAATCAGCCTTACAACTAGGGTTTAGAAAGCCAACACCAAAAAAAAACCATTAAATGCTTTAAGAAATCTCAGTAGTGTTTCGGTTGAGATAAAAAATACCTTGAATGGGCGCCATTGTACCGGCCTTCTAGATATGACGGTAACAAAATCTATTTAAGAGGAAGAAAAAGAGAAACAAAAGAATAGCCAAATTTGTTTATTAATAATTAATACAGTGTGAGTCACGTTAAAGTGTACATATGAAAATAGATGAAACTAGACCTATTTTTATCGACAAAAAATAGGTCAAAAAATTTTTGAGATTTTTTTTTAATTTTTTATAGAATTTTGTTTCTTCCAATTACTTATTGTAAAGAAAACGTAATAACTTTTAAACTAAGCGGTATATCCTCATAAAATAAAAACAGTAATAATGCTAAATAACAGACGATACTTAAAAAAATACATGAAATACCTAGAAAATGCCAAAAAATAATAAAAAATGATACTTTTTGAAAAAAATCTGCTTAAAAATTCGTATTTTTTTGGTTATTTGATAAATTTCTCCAAAAAATGCCCCTATAACAGGTGGTTTTTATTACTTTTTATTATTTTCTATCGTATTACTTTTGTAAAACCAAAAATCGCATGTCTCTATCCCTATCACAACGTTTGCAATGATCGTTTGAACTAAGCCTCTCCGGGCGCGCCATTCAACGCTTCGTTAACAACGGAACTGAAAGTGACTCTAGATTTGTAATTTTGATAAAGACAAGTTAGATTTTAAATAAAAACCAAAGATTTCAAAGTAAAATAAGCATTTGAGTTAAAATTAAAATTGTCTCTACCTGTAGCGGAGAATAA
>NW_021136216.1:0-761 GCF_004193835.3 Ostrinia furnacalis
CTAGGTAGACCGACGATCTGGTGAAGATCGTTGGAAGAACCTGGATACAGACAGCGCAAGACCGGTCGATATGGAAATCCTTGGGGGAGGTTTTTGTCCAGCAGCGGACGTCATTTGGCTGAAACGAACGAACAAATATATCGACTAAAATTCGTAATTTTACGGTAAGTTAACCGCAAGAATGTACGTAAAAATGCTCATTTTCGTAACGCCCAAGTAGTTAAGCGCCCGGTATAATCTAACAAAACGGAATAATAGCATTGGGAAGTAGTTATTCCATCTCCCAAACGTCAGACCTTCGTCTCCTCCCACGTTGGATTACGGTAGCCGCGGTTCTGTTCGCGGTTATGCCACTTATAATGAAGTTTTGTTTGCTAAGAATTCTATGAAGATATACTACTAAATAAGCTTCGGAATAAAGTGGTTTCATAGCGTGTTAATGGTGCCAGCCACCTAAAAAAATTTTTAGGCCGAATACTGTTAAATTAACAGTACTCTACCATAACCGGTATTTTTCCTCTTGTATGAAGTTTGACAGACTTGACGTTTATTAAAATGGTGCAACCCAGGCAGTAATGTAAATTGTTACAGCTTTTACTTTGTAAGTATACCAAAGACGTTTTCAATCAATCAAAATTGAACCTTTAATTAAAATGATAAAAAAAGATTTCAGATAGTACTATTTTCTTCAGTGTGCAGCTTTCCTTTTTTAAATGTTTCAAATTGATTGTTAGAAGTAAGTATGGAAGATCAAACCAAAT
>NW_021136217.1:0-1739 GCF_004193835.3 Ostrinia furnacalis
CGCACAAAATGTTCATGGATTTTGTTATTTTTATTAAATACCTTTACGCCTGAGTTAAATGACACCGACATCAAGGTTCATCAATTTAAGTTTAAAATAATAGGCAGTAATGTATGAAGAAAGAGCTTCTATTCTGTATCTACCTATGCCCGTGTATTTTTGATCGGTGTCAAATCGGAGTTTTTGGTGCGGGGTGCGCGGGTGTTGCTCGCGGCGTGAAGGTCAAACGCCCAAGGTCATTGAGGACTCTAATCGCCTTAAGAAAGTTGAAACTTGAAAGTTTGTAGGTTGTATCGGTCAGGAAATACCACAGACGACAGTTGTCTACGCACGAACATTGCGGCGAGCGTTCGGCGAACGAACGAGCAATGTTCGGTTCGCGAGCGAACATCCACGACTTGCACTAAACGGTTTCTATTGTAAATTTATATCGAATAGATTCTAATTTTATACAGTCCACTCTATATTTTATTTATCAATTTGCACTACACATAACTATCGAAGTAACAACAGTTACAGTCCATTCCACAGTTTCGGAGCCTATTTAATACAAACAAACAATCAAATTAATATTTCTTCTTTATAATATTAGTGTCCCCATAGTTCTGTCACTCGTAACAAATAACATGCAAATGCGACAAAGCTATTCCGCTACTCCAGGAACACATAGGGTGGTGTTTCCACCCAATGTGCCAGCCACTATAAAAAGATTACATTTCTTAAGTACAGGGCCGTATTAAGAGCAGAACGTTTCACTTTAGTCATTATTTAGAAATAAATTCGGGAGACAGAATATAATCTAATCTGTTTACAATATTCTGAACGCTATGTAGAAGTTAGCCGAAAAATATCATTTTTTGTAGCTTAGTGTGTTAGTTGTGCTAAGTTAAAATAGGTATATATTTTTTTTTATATCTTTGGACATTTTTACAAAAAGCAAAAATACATAACTAACTAACTTTTACCGTAACTTTAACGATAACCGGTATTTTTTGCATAGAGTTTGACAGACTTTTGAAAGTTAAACTAAGATGGTGCAACCCAGCCTATATAACAATCCTATTTTATATACCTGTCTTTGAGCAAACCATTGATTTTAACTTATTAGAAGTAGAATAATAAATATAATTTTCGTGTAGAAACGTAATTCACAAAAGCATGTAGTTCTTATTACCCAAGAACGGGTTTTCATGCTGTAAAACTTTTCCCAAACTCCAAAAGCACCACCCAATAGCCACTATAAAAAGATTACACGACGCAAGAACAGGCCCGCATTTAGGGCGAAACCGTTTAACTTTAGCCGTTATAAATGTCACTTTATTCGCGAGACAGTTAACCCATTCACGCTCTCGGCGATAATCGTGAAATTTAATTTTCACCAACCGTGTATCGTTTATCATCAGACACCGCAATGAAGGTATTAAAATAAAGCGTTTAAGTGTGGAAAGGACAAACATTCTTGCTAAAATTGCGGAACGTTTTGTTAGCACAGTTTTTGTTCCCGTGTTGTAGCTGACAATTTGTGTTAAACGTGAATCCTATAAGCGTTTTGCTTTGGAATTTGGTCTTTTAGTTCTTTGTTCAGAATTCACGTTGCTTTTTAAATAAAAGAAATTTGTAATACATTTTTATTCCACTGCAGTTTTTATAACTTGGCAATGTGTGATAAATCATGTTTATTTTTAGTTAAGATTTACAATATTACTTAAAGCCATTATTTATAAAGTTTTAAACAATAG
>NW_021136220.1:0-990 GCF_004193835.3 Ostrinia furnacalis
AGTGTGCCTACCATGAGTTTACGTTAGGTGAGCTCGCTAGCGAATACGTCAAAAAATTATATGAAGATTTATTAAGAGTTTATTTCTTGAAAGTAGCCGCTAGGGGCGCTGCACAATATGTCATACATTTAAATGACATTTTTTTACGCAGTCGCTAGCGAGCACACCTAACGTAAACTCATGGTAGGCACACTGAAATAACTTGAGGTGTTGTACCCGATCAAGCTTTTCATTGCAGGACAGTTAAATAGTTTTATTATTAGTTTCTTCTCTAAGTCTTAATTTGTCAGAGTAGGTAAAGGCTCCATGAGAGCAAAATTTAGCCTTATAATAGTTTTTAATTTTTTTCTTGAAATATTTGACGCCTTGTAATCTCTTGTAATCTCTCGTTAATATAGGTCCACACAAATAAATGATGTTTGACTTCGACTTTAATAATTATGCTCTTCATCATCAACAGCCCTTTACAGTCCACTGCTGGACTATGAGCCTCCTCCACTATAGTGGAGGGTTTTGCCATAATCTCCACGCTTGGCAGGCGGGTTGGAAATCGCAGTTTAAAAGATTGATGTTTTTCAGAGAGCGCTGCTGCCCATTCTCTGTTTGATGTGTAGTCCCTAAGTCGCCTCTTACGACACCCGCGGGAAGAGTAGGGGTTGGTGACAAATGTTTTCTACTCTGCCGTCACCACACGGCTTATGCTCTTACATAATTATAAATAAACTAGCTTTCCGCCCGCCGCTTCGCCCGCGTGGAATTTTTTGGTTTTTATATAACCTATTACACTCAGAATGATATAATGTGGCTTTCTATTGGTGAAAGATTTTTTAAAATCAGTTCAGTAGATCCCGAGATTACCCCTTACAATTTCACAAATATACAAACACACAAACTTTACCTCTTTATAATATTAGATTATAAATAGGTAATTTGAAACCCTATTTTGTTTTATTCTTTTTTTTATTTTAAATATTTCACGATCCAAACTAA
>NW_021136223.1:0-745 GCF_004193835.3 Ostrinia furnacalis
CACTAGTCAAACTAGTGGAGACTTACCATCTTTTGTAGGAAAACCGTATGGATCTGGATGGTTGCAAACAATAGGTCGATTTGCTCTACCAATTCTTAGACGTATTGGTGCAGTTGGAATGAAAACAGCACAAGATGTAATAAATAATAAAGCAAAAATTTTACCATCACTCAAAACCAATGTAATGAACGAATTTAACAATTTTTTAGATTCAGACGAGCTCGCAAAAATGATCTCAAAACCAAAGGGTGAAGAAAATCTTAAAGGAAATGGAATAAAACGTAAGAATTCTATCTTGATGGGTATAAACAAACGAATAAAACGAAGTAAAACCATATTTGACTAATGATTTGTGGAAAAACAGAATTGTGCATTTTTGATCGCCCATCTCCTCAAGGGGTTATTGAATATGGAGTATTTGAAGATGTGTTTCCAATGAATAATATTTCTGAAAGTACAAATGATGTAGAGTTTTTTATAAATGGATCGCAAACTGAATATTTGGATTTGAATGATACTCTTTTGTATGTTAAATTGAAGGTATTAGATAAGAATGGTAAGGAATTAGATCAAAAATCTGATGTTATGCCTGCAAACTTCATGCTGCATAGTCTATTCAAAGATGTGATTCTTCAATTAAATAATATTAAAATTGAAGGTGGAAATGAAAATTATGTATCAAAAGCATTGATTGAGACTATTTTGAATTATAATAGAGATACAAAGGATGTTTCTCTTAACGCAA
>NW_021136224.1:0-852 GCF_004193835.3 Ostrinia furnacalis
TAGTGACTAGTGGTTCAGAACGGACTAGGTACTATGCCGAGAGGTCCCGGGTTCGATTCCCGGCCGGGCAGAAATTGAAGTGATGAATTTTAATTTCTGTGACGGGTCTGGGTGTTACTATGTATAATATGTATGTATTTAGAAAAAAAAAAGTATATAAGTAATAATATCCGTTAAGCTAGCACCCATAACACAAGCATTAAGTTGCTTACTTTGGGGCTAGCTGGCGCTGTGTGAAATTGTCCAAAGATTTATTATTATTTACTAGCTGTGCCCGCGACTTCGTCCGCGTGGAATAATGACTTTGGGTAGGCACTTTTAATAATTTAGTCTAATTATTTTACAAATAGCTTTTGCCCGCGACTTCGTCCGCGGAGAAGTCGAAAACGTTCTCATTCGATTTTTAACCAACTCAAAAAAGGAGGAGGTTATATGTTCGACTGTATGTATGTTTTTTTTTTCTATGTATGTTCACCGATTACTCCGTCAATTGTGGACCGATTTTCAAAATTCTTTTTTTGTTAGATAGGGTACACTTCTGAGGTGGTCCCATTGTCACCAAGTCAGGATCTGATGATGGGATCCTAGGGAAATCGAGGGCAACCCTCAAATTTTATAGGCACGTATATCGTTTTTCAAACTTTTTCTTAAGTGATTCAAGTATTTTCTCCTGGAAATCATCATCTCATATTGATGAGCTGATGATAGAAGGTAAAACTCCTTAATGCTTAGGAGTTGGATGATAATTCTTTTAATTTTATAGATAAGTATAGTTTCTAAAGTTATTCAAGTGTTTGCATCAGATAGTCATCATCTCATCATGATGAACTGGTCATGGTACGTACAATTCCT
>NW_021136225.1:0-29194 GCF_004193835.3 Ostrinia furnacalis
TTTTGCTCGACTTGGTGGGGGCACTGCCGTGCCCCCAGATAAACTTAATTTTTTAGGGTTCCGTAGCCAAATGGCGAAAAACGGAACCCTTATAGATTCGTCATGTCTGTCTGTCCGTCCGTCCGTACGTCACAGCCATTTTTTTCCGAAACTATAAGAGCTATACTGTTGAAACTTGGTTAGTAGATGTATTCTGTGAACCGCATTAAGATTTGATGCAAAAATAAAAAAATAATAATAAATATTGGGGGCTCCCCATACTTAGAACTGAAACACAAACTTTTTTTTTTCATCAAATATTTTTTTTTCATCTTGGGTATCTATGGATAGGTCTTCAAAAACGATATCGAGGTTTCTAAAATATTTTTTTTCTAAACCGAATAGTTTGCGTGACAGAAGCTTCCTAAGTGGAAAAAAGTTGGTCCCCCCCTCTAACTTCTAAAATAAGAAAATGAAAAATCTGAAAAAAAAACATATAATGTACATTACTATAAAAAACTACCAACGAAAATTGTTCTGAACGAGATCTAGCAAGTAGTTTTTTCTAATACCTCTTAAATCGTAAACCGCTTATTACCGCGTAATCTTTCTTACAAATAATAACTTAATAAAAAAAAATACTTCATAAATCAATGGTACGGAACCCTTTGTGCGTGAGTCGTGAGTTCTTTTTTTTTGTAAATAATATTCCTATGCAGAAACACCAAAACCGATCCAATATTTTTCACTGTGCGGGAATCGAACCCGTGAGAGATTTATCAGTCTGGTTCACGAACCATTTGGCCAGACGGTCATCTGTTAACTACCTGTCTACAATAATAACAAATAGGCCAATGATTGGCGCGAACATTACAACTTAAAAACGCGTTAAAACAACAATACCATTTTTATATGACAGCCAAACGGATGTTTCGGTAAAAAATTCAGTCCCATTTATTCATACTGAACGCGAAAATTTTATTCAACTGTGAATTCAGAAAAAAATAAGCTGTGTGTGATTATTTTATTTTGCATTTTGCACGGATAAATCTGTGAAGCGGAATAAAAATATTTCAACGGGTGACATTATGACAAAGTGATATGATATTTTAAAACAACAAGGGTTATTTTATTTGTTCACGCGAGATTTTTAGTGTCACTTAATTTAATTTCGTTGGTTATCTATTAATGGGTCTCTATTGAATTTGGAGGCAATATACTATAGGTAATAGGTAAATGGTAAGAATGGAGATTATTATAGCCCAATGATGTCGGTGTTGAACTGCTATTCGAGGGTCGGTAGTTCGGACCCCGCTGGACTTGGTGAACTCGACATTTTTTAAAAATAACTTAACTTGTTATTCATTCTTTTAAAAAAACCTTATTCCCTCTGGCACTGGCCAGCTGTGCTCTTCCCTGATGCAAGGATTAGAACTCAAGGGTATTAAAGTACAGTGACAGAAAATCAGAGTATACCCAAGTAACATTTTACTCCATTTAAGAGTTCAATAGTCGTTCACATGTACTCCACAAGCTGTGTATGTCAGCTGTATACGAGCTGTATAGCTTGCTATAATGCTTTTATAGAACCAGTTTGGGCACAAATTAGACAGCTTTAAGTTCACTATGGCTGTACATTAGCAGTATAATAGCATTATAATAGCAGTTTAAGTAGTAACATCGTACTTAAGGCTGACTTACGGCACTATATGGGACGCAGTGTGAACCATACAACGTACGTGAGGACAATAAAGAGTAACAAGTGGCTAAATGCACAGCTTTCAAAGTTATAAAGTCCGACAAAAGTACTCCAATGCTACGGAATCTCCATTGGCGTGCGTGCGTGGGTTAGCGGGCAAGGAGATGAGGAAATAAGAGGATAAACACTGTAATTCACAATACAACGTTCCACCAGAACTCAACACGCTTTTTACAAGATAACATCCCACTTTTCTCTGTTTTGCCACACTTGACAGAACACAGCTGATTGACAGTTACCTTTTTTTTTGCGCATTAGTCGGTGTTACGTTTAGGAATCACACACTTTCAGTTCAACATATTTTTATTTATTTAGATCACAAAATTACAAAAGATTGCTAATTTAATCATTTGCAGCATCGGTGTCCGGCGCCGTCACGGCCAGCCTGACTATCGCACGGCCTCGTGCGCTTAGTCCAAGGTTTGACCATCTGTAAACGTTCAAAACATACAACTTGTCATTATCACAGCTCGTCCATTCCTGACTACAGAGCGTGTGAAATCTCTAAATATCATTCTAACTGAACCAGATCATAGAAACACAACCAATACCGCTGATCAGGGCGTGAGGACCCTCGATCAGGAAACCAATGCATTACAGCTGGCCCGGGCGTGAGGCCCCTTCGACCAGGAAACCGGGGTTTAGGTAACATGGCCCGACGCGCAAGGCTTAAGCCAAGGCTCCTTCAACCATTTACCTCAAACCGCACCACTACTACTGCTGATCCAGGCATGCAGCCATGCGACCAGGAAACCAGGGTTTAGGTAACATGGCCCGACGCGCAAGGCATAAGCCAAGGCTCCTTCAACCATTTACCTCAAACCGCACCACTACTACTGCTGATCCAGGCATGCAGCCATGCGACCAGGAAACCAACATTACATCAGCGTGGCCCGGGCGTAAACAGCCCCTTCAACCACTCTAAGTCACTACCGTTCTATTAATGTCTAACATAACAGTCAATCGCAAAGCTTACCATGGTGTACTTGGGCTATGTGTTCGGACTTTTCAAAATTCATTTCCTGTCGATGAGGCCGTGAGAGCATCTGAGCCAGTGGTCAGATTCTCTTCACTGGACACGGAGAGTGTATCACTGTCCACATCAAGCTGACTTTCTAGGCTAATCTGATCAAAATCGACCGCCGTCTCGGCATCCTGTGCCTCCTCATCAGCGTTTAGGCTTGTTGACACATCAACCAACCCATCAAAACCTCTCGGGACTGCACGCAAGTTTTCGTGTGAGTATTTGTATAAACGGTTAGATCTATTGATACTTCTAAGTTCATATCTATCGTTTTCAAGAAGTCTAACTATGATAAATGGACCCTTGAACTTCGGCGCGAGTTTTGTTTGATTGCGCTCGCTACACTTTAAAAAGACATAATCACCTGGTGAAAATGGTTTGACAGTTGCCCTTCCGCGATCGAATCTTTCTTTATCGGATTTGCTAGCATTTTCGATGTTACGCGAAGCCTCGCCCCGCAAAATTTCTAGGTCGTCACGAGATGTGGATTCATCACTAGTTTTTGGAGCAATTTTGGACATGCCTAGCGACTGCGCGCGTATGCCGAACATGAGTTCAGTAGGAGTGAATCCAGTTACTCTAGATCTTGTACTATTCATGGCTAATTGGACATCATCGAGTTCTTCGCGCCATACTTTACTACTGTCATTCTCGATTATGGTAAGGAGACACTTTAAAGTTCTCATTACACGCTCTACCTGACCATTGGCTCTTGAAGAGCCGGTCGCGATAAGGTGGAGGTCTATATTATGGTCAATACAAAATTGTTTGAATTCAGTACTTACGTAACATCTTCCCTGATCTGCTATGATTCTCTTAGGCGTTCCAAATAGGCTTACTGCTTTTTTAAGAGCTTTAACTGCACAATTGGCATTAAGTGACTGCGTGTACTCTAGCAAAACGTACTTTGTGAATGCATCAATTATTACCGAGACATATTCTTTTTTGTCGCTTTTGCCGCTGAGCTTGCCGGTCAAATCAACGTGTATGGTGTGCCACGGAACAGCCACCTTAGGTATAGGATGCAGTCTGACTTGCTGAGCACCAGAAGGTCCCTTAGAAGCTTTACAAACTATACAGGACTCTACGAACTTCTTAACGTTTTTAGACATTTGGGGAAACCAGTAAAGCTCATAAATCTTATCCAGAGTTTTTTCGTGTCCTAGATGTTTGACCTCGTTATGCACATGATTTATTAATGTCCAAATAAGAGAGCGCGGAACGATGGGAAGCCACATTCGCATACGATTGCGATTAATTTGTCTAAATAAGATACCGTCTCGTACATCGTAAGTATGAGCGACAGCTTCGGGGATCTCATTATTTTCATGTTTTTTGATCAAGTCTTGGATTTCAGCGTCCCTACCTTGCTCTACTTTTAGCCAAGTGTCATGTAGCTCTACATAATTGACAGCTTTGCTTGCGATGCTTTGTATGGGATTATTGATAAGGTCTAAGTCAGGTGTTTGGTCAGCCGGAAGAGGGTTCCTTGAAAAGAAATCAGCGTGACTCATGTTCTTTCCTTCTTTGTAGACGATAGTAAAGTCGTATGCCTGCAAGTAGGCCCACCAACGGTGCACGCGGGGAGATAGGTCAATTTTGGACTTAGAAGCCTTCAAAGAAGCACAATCCGTAAATACCGTGAAGTGTTGGCCATACAAGTAATGCCTAAAGTGTTCAATCGCGCGCACCACTGCCAAAGTTTCCAGTTCATAGGAATGATACCTGGATTCCGTGTCAGCAGTACGACGACTGAAGTAAGCTACAACTTGGGGAACGTTTTCTCGCCTTTGAATTAGAACTGCTCCATAACCATCGGAGCTAGCGTCTGTGTGTAGTTCTATTGGAACTTGGGGATCAAAAATAGTCAAGACAGGTGAGGAGGTAAGAGCGGCAACTATTTTTTTGTGTGCTTCGTTGTGTCCTTCTGTCCAGGTGATGGGACCCTTAAGTTTTGTAAGTGGATACAGAGGACCAGCAATATGAACAAAGTTGGGTATGAAACGGCGGAAATAGGAGGCTAGTCCCAAGAATTGCCTGACCTGTGTGGCCGTGGAAGGAGTTGGAGCATCAATGAGAGCCTGGATCTTTTGAGGGTTTGGTCTAATTTCTCCAGCACGTATCACATAACCTAGATAGCGAACTTCAGACTTCATGAATTTACATTTGCTGAGGTTAAATGAAAACCCTGCCTCAGATAAGGCAGCAAGAACGGCGTCTAAACGCCTTAAACCCTGGGAAATATCAGAGGAAAAACATAAGACGTCATCCATATAAGCGGAGGCAACTGTATCTTTAAGAGATGCTAAGGCTTTGTTTATGCAGCGCTGGTAAACGGAAGCTGCATTTCGTAATCCAAAAGGCATCGCAAGGTACTCATATTGCCCTTCTGGTGTTACGAAAGCAGTTTTCTCGATGGAGTCTGGATCAACCGTGATCTGATGGTAGCCTGAGGCCATGTCTAGTGTTGAGAAGTAATGTGATCCGTTCAGACGATCGATTTGCTCATCAATCCTCGGTAGGGGATAGTGCTCTGGGTGTGTATTTGAATTGAGCTCTCTAAAGTCAACGCACATTCTGTCCGTACCGTCTTTCTTCTTAACCAATAGGATTGGACTTGCAAAAGGTGAAGAGCTCTCGCGAATCACACCCGCATCCAATAATGCTTGAACTTTGTCTCTAACAATTTCTTTTTCCGCTGGAGATAACCTGTAGGGATGCCTTTGTACAACTTTATGAGGGTCAATTAAGTCAATTTTAAGTTGTCCAGTTTTAACTCTACGGGTAGGAACTCCATCTATAAAATGTTCGCTGTATTTACCTAAAACCTTAATTAGTGCTTCTCTGTGTTCACCCTGTAAATCTGTATCTATGGAACTGAAATCTATTTTACTGTTATTAACGGAACATGAATTAACTTCTTTACGATTTGAAAATTGTATCAGGTCACTTTCGATATCGACGTGAACATCGTGAGCAAGTATATCGCGACCAATCAAAATACTTTCGGATATTGCGTTATCTGGCACTATATGAAATAAAATAGGTAGCTCAAGATCCTGTACTTTTACAGTGCTTAATATTTGTGAGTTACATTCAATGTCATTCCCGCCTAGACCTGTCAAATAAACTAAGGAATTACGTGCAGTACCCGGTAGTTTATGAACGAGGCTACTTTTGATTAAAGAGCAAGCGGCACCGCTGTCAAAAAGGAATGGAATTGCCTCACCCGCTGATGTTGACAGTGTACCCCTCGGAAGACGGCGTTCACACAAGTGGACCTCTTTCTTCGTTCGTGAATCTGTAGCAGCTTGTTTTTCTTGACAAGTCGTACTGATGTGACCGGTCTTTCCACAAGTGTAGCAGGTAATATTGTCTTTTTCAGGAAGTTTAAACTTTTGATTGGAGTTAGGATTATCACGCCGCTTGCGACATTCTTCTAATTTGTGACCACGAACACCGCAGAAGTGACAAAGTCCAGAAAATCGGCTATCAACACGAACACGTTTGATTTCAGGTTCTGTGTCGCGTTTATCAACATCTTCATACTTTCTTTTCAATGATATACCACCTAACACACGACAAAATTGTGCTTTCGTTGTTATAACATGTGAATTTAATTCGCGTCGGATCAGTGGATCACGCTGGCTTAACACAGATATGGCAAAGCCGGTGATAACTTCTTCTGCCATATCTACCTTTGGGATGCGTTCTATTAGAGACCACAAACGAAGGGCGGCTTCCGAAGCCGTCTCCTTGTTGCTAATTTGAAATTTCATGACGTCATCAAAATAATCTTGCATGAGTTTTGATTTAGAAAACTTTGCTTTCAACATCTCTTGTATTGGTTGCCATTTTATTTCAGATGTGTTTAGCTTGGTTAGACACGTTAATGCACTGCCTTTCAATGCGTGCGTGAGGGCAAGTAATAGTTCCGGCCCCTCGAGTTTACGACAGTTCACTATGATTTCCGTCAGCCTGCACCAACCCTCAATATCTGAGTCAGCATCCTCCGGGTCAAACTTGATGAGCTGCGTAGGTGTGCCTGCTGATGTAGACGGCACAGAACTTGCCGCTAGCAGCCGTGTCAAAAGGGCCTCCATGCCACTGAAGAAACTGGTGGCTGTTGCTTCGGGTCTTGGGTCAGTGAATCGCGAATTCATCTCCTTATTTGAATCGTGCCCTTCGGATCCCACTTCTGATAAAGGCACTTGGCCCTCATCGGTTGGAATCTCCATTGGCGTGCGTGCGTGGGTTAGCGGGCAAGGAGATGAGGAAATAAGAGGATAAACACTGTAATTCACAATACAACGTTCCACCAGAACTCAACACGCTTTTTACAAGATAACATCCCACTTTTCTCTGTTTTGCCACACTTGACAGAACACAGCTGATTGACAGTTACCTTTTTTTTTGCGCATTAGTCGGTGTTACGTTTAGGAATCACACACTTTCAGTTCAACATATTTTTATTTATTTAGATCACAAAATTACAAAAGATTGCTAATTTAATCATTTGCAGCATCGGTGTCCGGCGCCGTCATATGCAAATAATAACACGGGTTTTAAATACTTAATAATGTTAATGCCATTGNCGGCCAGCCTGACTATCGCACGGCCTCGTGCGCTTAGTCCAAGGTTTGACCATCTGTAAACGTTCAAAACATACAACTTGTCATTATCACAGCTCGTCCATTCCTGACTACAGAGCGTGTGAAATCTCTAAATATCATTCTAACTGAACCAGATCATAGAAACACAACCAATACCGCTGATCAGGGCGTGAGGACCCTCGATCAGGAAACCAATGCATTACAGCTGGCCCGGGCGTGAGGCCCCTTCGACCAGGAAACCAGGGTTTAGGTAACATGGCCCGACGCGCAAGGCTTAAGCCAAGGCTCCTTCAACCATTTACCTCAAACCGCACCACTACTACTGCTGATCCAGGCATGCAGCCATGCGACCAGGAAACCAGGGTATAGGTAACATGGCCCGACGCGCAAGGCATAAGCCAAGGCTCCTTCAACCATTTACCTCAAACCGCACCACTACTACTGCTGATCCAGGCATGCAGCCATGCGACCAGGAAACCAACATTACATCAGCGTGGCCCGGGCGTAAACAGCCCCTTCAACCACTCTAAGTCACTACCGTTCTATTAATGTCTAACATAACAGTCAATCGCAAAGCTTACCATGGTGTACTTGGGCTATGTGTTCGGACTTTTCAAAATTCATTTCCTGTCGATGAGGCCGTGAGAGCATCTGAGCCAGTGGTCAGATTCTCTTCACTGGACACGGAGAGTGTATCACTGTCCACATCAAGCTGACTTTCTAGGCTAATCTGATCAAAATCGACCGCCGTCTCGGCATCCTGTGCCTCCTCATCAGCGTTTAGGCTTGTTGACACATCAACCAACCCATCAAAACCTCTCGGGACTGCACGCAAGTTTTCGTGTGAGTATTTGTATAAACGGTTAGATCTATTGATACTTCTAAGTTCATATCTATCGTTTTCAAGAAGTCTAACTATGATAAATGGACCCTTGAACTTCGGCGCGAGTTTTGTTTGATTGCGCTCGCTACACTTTAAAAAGACATAATCACCTGGTGAAAATGGTTTGACAGTTGCCCTTCCGCGATCGAATCTTTCTTTATCGGATTTGCTAGCATTTTCGATGTTACGCGAAGCCTCGCCCCGCAAAATTTCTAGGTCGTCACGAGATGTGGATTCATCACTAGTTTTTGGAGCAATTTTGGACATGCCTAGCGACTGCGCGCGTATGCCGAACATGAGTTCAGTAGGAGTGAATCCAGTTACTCTAGATCTTGTACTATTCATGGCTAATTGGACATCATCGAGTTCTTCGCGCCATACTTTACTACTGTCATTCTCGATTATGGTAAGGAGACACTTTAAAGTTCTCATTACACGCTCTACCTGACCATTGGCTCTTGAAGAGCCGGTCGCGATAAGGTGGAGGTCTATATTATGGTCAATACAAAATTGTTTGAATTCAGTACTTACGTAACATCTTCCCTGATCTGCTATGATTCTCTTAGGCGTTCCAAATAGGCTTACTGCTTTTTTAAGAGCTTTAACTGCACAATTGGCATTAAGTGACTGCGTGTACTCTAGCAAAACGTACTTTGTGAATGCATCAATTATTACCGAGACATATTCTTTTTTGTCGCTTTTGCCGCTGAGCTTGCCGGTCAAATCAACGTGTATGGTGTGCCACGGAACAGCCACCTTAGGTATAGGATGCAGTCTGACTTGCTGAGCACCAGAAGGTCCCTTAGAAGCTTTACAAACTATACAGGACTCTACGAACTTCTTAACGTTTTTAGACATTTGGGGAAACCAGTAAAGCTCATAAATCTTATCCAGAGTTTTTTCGTGTCCTAGATGTTTGACCTCGTTATGCACATGATTTATTAATGTCCAAATAAGAGAGCGCGGAACGATGGGAAGCCACATTCGCATACGATTGCGATTAATTTGTCTAAATAAGATACCGTCTCGTACATCGTAAGTATGAGCGACAGCTTCGGGGATCTCATTATTTTCATGTTTTTTGATCAAGTCTTGGATTTCAGCGTCCCTACCTTGCTCTACTTTTAGCCAAGTGTNTACCTACCTACATTTTTATTTTGAAACACCACCCATTACAATTACCGATGATTACCTACTACTACTTTACTACTACTACTAAGATGCCCAGTGCAGTGGTCTGTGCTGTCTGTATACCTAGGTGAACCATAGAAATATAGGAGGCCAAAAAACTGACAGTATGTTAGTCGTACTCACATTCCTCTGCTCTTCAAGCGTACGCACTGGGCCGCGATCGGCGCGCCACTCGTCGCTCGCAAGTGGCCCATTTTTGACAGCCTCCACGCCCTTCACTGGAGGACCCCCATCTACAACGTAGCGAATTGCCGCTCAATTTTAAAATACGCGTATTTTGTTGGAATTTAACGTGTGAAGATGGCTTACACCAGTATTCACAAACGATGCTTGCTTATGTGAAGCAGAATATCGAACGCATAACGTTGAATAGAGCTCTATGATTGGTTCGTGTTCTGTGAGACCTCATAGTAATGTTTGTGAATACGGGCGTTAGTTCGAATTCAGCGAAATGGTTAACAAATTACGGATTAACTTTGATCTGAAAATACGATGACTATCAAGTTTCAGAGTGAAAGGAGTTAATTAGTTCATGGGAAAAATACAATTCAAGGGAAAGAGGTTTTCTTCAAAATATTAATTTAATCAATTAGCTACTAATAAATATTTAGCTAGACTAGTTACTACTAGTTAGTATCTATAGGTTTCATAAAACAACCACTGTCAACCACTGTGAGAGATGTGTTTTTCTGAGTGGTAGAAGTGAGCTATGTATGTCTAACTTGGTACTGAAGCTTTAACTTTAGCTACATGTTGTAACAAATGTTTTGATGTCACTGCTCGGTTTGTGGTTCCAAACTAAGACATCGTGTCCGCAATAGCAATGTCATACGTTTGATTTTGTTCACCAATATCTTTATGCTTTATGTTGCTTCTAAACTTCACGTGAATGCAGTTGCCAACTTTAATTAATTGTAACCCAAAAATCTGGAACATTTAAGACAATTTTGTCTCTACAGCAAAATTCGCGCCTAAGAATTTAATTCCGAGAAACTGTCAGACAAAGCACTAAATTGTGAAAGGCCAATCTCAACGTGGCCATAGTATTTGCGGTGGCAGTAACTAATAGAGGTCACATGGGTACCTAGAGATGGTCAAAATGTCTTTATCTGTAAATATCTATAGACTATTAAAACATAACCGCTAGCATGAACAACTTTCGTCTTAGAATCGTTTGCGTATTCGACAAAATTCGATACTCAACCAAAAATACTTAAGTTTCGTGCAACCATTTCTCATACTAAATTTACTTAACGACACATTCACAAGGGCGATTTTTTAGTTTTCGTACTAAATTTTTTTGCTGGTGATTCGAATACGCAAACGATTCGAAGTCGAAAGTTTTTCGTGCTAGAGATACAGTACTTACAAATCGTCAAACATTAAATTATAGTAAGAATTAGAGGTCATAAATTAGTGGTATTTGTACCTACCTGGTGGTGGATTCAATATGTCCGGCTGCGCTTGCCTGGGAGGCTTCAAAGTGTACGCGACCACGTACTGGCTATCCCCTGCGTTCAGTTGCAGCTCGGACGACTGCTGCTTCGTTGGTGGTCTGCTTCTAAACCACCACGAAGAGTAAATTTGTTTAAAATTTGTGCTTTTACAATAATTTTAAACAAGAATGACAACTTTTCCTGCAGATATTTTTAAATTTTAGATTCGACTTCAAGATCAACCATGACTTGAGCATGTCTAAGGCTGAGTGGCACCACATAACTTTAACGTTAACTATAACGATAACCGGTGCTTTTTGTATGAAGTTTGAAAGATTTTTGACGTTTGTTAAAGTTAAAGTAAGATGGTGCAACCCAGCCTTATATGTTAAAAGGGCTATAGAAATATATGATTATTTTCTATTGAGATCTTTAGCTAAAATCACTTGTCAATCACATTACAAATTATTTGTTTTTTATAGATCTGACACAAAAATAACATTCCCAGTTTGTGATTATATCCCCACTTATTTTGAAGTGTCTTACCTCTTTTTACGAATGAAGTACCCTGTGAATGCAGCTGCGCTAGCGCAAACCACGACTGTGAATACGATGGACCAGAACGCTGCCTTTGACACGCCAGCCATCATGCTAATACTTCCATCTGTTGGAAGAAAACCTAAGTTATGGCTTGATTCGACCAAACTTTTATCCGAGAATAACTCCTGGTATAGTTCCAAAATACTGGACTGTCCTGTCGATGACATTGACAGCGGGGCGCCACCGTCAATACCGAATCGCTGGTTCCGATTTTTGCCATGTTGGAAACCATATAGTTGAACGATGGTAGCGCCCCCCTGTCATTGAGTTTGGCGGGACAGTTCAGCGTGGGTCATCTATATAATGGCACATTGACAGTTTCAGTATGGGAAATATGTCAAAACTGGCTTTAATATTTACTCTTGTTTGGTCGAATTCACGCTAAGTATGGTAAAATTATGTTTAGGATAGATTTTGTGAGATCATAATCCCAGATGTATCGTTTGATAGTTGTGAAAATACCTACCTATCAAATACCTATGTATTTTTAATTGTAAACTATCAATACCGCTTATATCTAAAGCACACGATGCATTGCGGCGGCGGTGCGACGAACAAGCGGTGTCGCTGCGTCGTGCATCGCAACATAATCGAGTGCTTTGATCTGTATTTTTCTGATTTTTATTAAAACAAACAAATATTTTTACAACAAACACAAACGTAAATACAAAGAATAAAAGATTAATTATATTTTCTGCTTATTTCTTTGTTTAGATTTCCAATCACTCTGTAGGTAAGTAAGAAATGTTCGAGAGAGATGCCTAAAGTTATATTATTTACCTACTTAAGTATGTTTTTGTCTGGCTTTATCTGAGTAACAAATTATTTATTAACAGCTCCTACACACCTGTGACGGAGCACTTAGGTAAAACTTTACGAGCATTTTTGAAGTTTTGTTCCAGAGTTTGTAATCATTAGTGCAAAACTTGAATCTAACTTGAAACTATGCAGACATAACGACTATCGTCTGTAGTGATTCTAGCGGCTGAATTACTAAATGTTTCGTCTAGACAAGTGCAACAGATGTCGACTAAAACGTATTAGTTCTAAAATTAGATTGCCAAACTCGTGGTTAAATTAGATTAAGAAGGTTATTTGGTAAAAATAATTTCATTGAAAGATTTATATTTCATCCATACCTTAATCTCAGTTTTTGTTGATGATAATTTTACTGTAAACCTATCGCTGTTTCCCATCGTATTTTATTGGACTGTCTAAATAAATAGATGCTGTAAATTACTTCTGATTTTAACTGTGTAACATCATGTAAGTCACGTCGCGCGTTGTCTCTAAAAGAAAGTGCAATGACCCTGTCTGGTGTACAAATTAATATGATATTTATTTTGATATAAAAATCTTTACATTCAAAAATTCAAAAAGTTCTACACATGGCCGACCGATCAAGAAATTGATTCATAAAAAATATCTACTTATATGAAACGCAGACTTGCATCTATGGTGCATCTTTACGCTTGAGTTTGAATCGAGTATTGCGACTGGACATCTGCCAGAGGATGACATATTAGCGTTTCGTCAATAATCTTTTCGATACATCCCCAACAATCGATTAAACCATACTCACCCGTTCTTCTCTCCGCGTCCTGGTATGCCAGAGCGTGCACCATGATGCGTTCGGAAGCGCCTTTGTCGTTCCGCGAATGCACCGTGAGGCGAAGGGAATGTCCGCTCGACCACAGCACTGAAGCGGGCACTAGGAATAGGGCCACACCATCTGGTAGGGGATTTACACTTTTATTGCCAAAAAAGTAGGCACTCATGTACTGAAAATTGCTTAAAAGACTTTTTAACTAGAGATCACATTTCAAAACGGATGAAGAAAAGCCTTCTCTTTGCGTCTTAGTAAGTATGCCAGAGCGTGCACCATGATAACGTTCGGAATCGCCTTTGTCGTTCCGCGAACGCTCCGTGAGGCGGAGGGAATGCCCGCTCGACCACAGAACTAAAGCGGGAATTAGGAATAGGGCCACGCCATCTGGTAGGGGATTTACACTTTTATAGCCCAAAAGTACTAAGCGTAATCATACTAATCATGAATTAATAATTGCTTGTCAGACTTCAGCTGTAGGTTGAAAAACAAGGGTGGAAGTTTCCTGTGAATGTATTGATAAAATTAATTTATTTTTCGAGCGTAAACGAGTTCTTAAAGCAATTAAAAACGTTTGGCTACCGCTTAGTGAAGTGTTCAAAGGCTTCGTGGAATGGTGGCATGAACATAAAAAGAGGTCAAAATGTTTGAAAGGTACCGTACGTGTATCAATCAATGTACATAATAATCAAGTCTGAACCTTAATTAAAAGGCAGAGAATCCGGAGCTAACGCAAATAAATTATGTCAAATTCATTCGTTTTTTTTTTATAGAATTAAGTAATTCGCTCCGTAAATTAGATAAACGATGCGATATGAAAAGAACAGTAGGTATAGTGTAACTTAAAATGTATACTCACCAGTTTCATTAGCAGTGACATTGAACCTAACAACTCCAGTATCCGAATCCAGAGCTTCTAGAACCACCAGCTGTGGTAAACCGCCATCGTAACCTGCTACGCAGCGGACTACCAGCACATCAGAATCCTCATGGTTTTCCTCGATCCAGTTGGTGGTGTTCCCTGCAGTGACTGAGCAGTTCCGTGGTGGCGATGGACGAGCTAGGTAAAAAGATTGTAGGTTAAAAGACAGTGAGAACAGACTGTGACAACTTTTATACAAAAACAATCTTCGTCGATTCACATTTTCACTAGTGTCCGACCGAATATGGATTTTCAGCCGAAAACGGAAACGAAAACGAAGCTTCGGCTGCAGTCTCATTTTCGGCCGAAAACGAAAACGAAAACGAAAATGACCTTCAACTCTCAAATTTTAATCTGAAATTATGTAAAAACTTTGAAAACCGTTAATGTTTTGACCAAAAACATAATGATGTTTGACAGTTGTTTTTGATAAGGATTGATTAAAGAAAAAACCGGCATTAAAACACAAAAAAATGAATTATGAATTCTTAGTAGAATATTATTTCTGGTGTATATTGAAATATTGGGAAGTGAAGAAGAAATAAAGGGTGTCCAGTGGGAATTTTTCAACTTCAAAAATGATTCATACAAATAAATTAATGATTTTTTATTATTTATTACTAATGCAAACTGGAGTTTAACAATGCGGATATATTTTTTTATAGGCAATGTCTTTTTAATGATGCCCGTTTTACTATAAGCACTCTCACAGCCGGACCCTTACATTCGCAACTATGCGAGAGCAAATCGCGGTAATAATTTTCCTGCAACTTCACGGCGGATATTTTCTTATAGAACCTGAATTATTTAAGGATAGTTTTGCTGTAAACTTTTGACTTGAGATATCCCCACAAGAAAAAGTCGCATGGTGTGAGATCTGATGACCGAGGCGGCTAGAAAAAATAGTCCTCAGTGTCTCCTTCGAGGTACTCTCCGTGTGTGGTGAGACACCTTCTTGCTGTGAAGCAAGACACATCGACCAGTGACTCATGGCGTATTTCAAATCCGCATTAGACTCTATTTTGAAACAATTAAACTTATTGAAAACTCTTTGGTTTTATTTGTATTCAATTTTGAACTTGGAAAATTTTCGCTGTAACACTAACTGTTATCTTTACAATGTAACCTCACTTCAAAACTTCAAAAGAGTGTGACAATACCGCGTCCGTTCAAGTCTGATTGGAACCATGAGTGCATCAGATTCACTCCCGAAGATATCGAAACGATAAACGTCACCATCTTATTCACGTATTTCTGATATTCGGTTTGGCCGAAGCTTCGGTTGGTTTTTGGCTGAAAACGAAAATATGGCCGAATGTCCATTTTTTGGCCGAAAATGGCCGAAAACGAAAACGAATATTCGGTCGGTCACTAATTTTCACACATAATAAATCCGTGGAGCCACAGTCTCGTCTGTGTTCGTTCAGTTCAGCCATGGATTGGCAATCAGGGACATACCTACCTTTGAAGCTCGGTGAAGTGAGTACCTACTGATATGAGTGTGAATTAAGTCACTGTCGCAATACTGAATTACTGATACTGCACTGAGCTAACACGTTGACGGAACTGTGGCATCATTGATGTAAGAAAATTGCTAATTCACACATAAAGGTAGTGGGAAGGCGCTGGATGCAGGCCGCTACTAACCGGCCATTGTGAAAATCATTGGGGGAGGCCTATGTTTAGCAATGGACGTCCTATGGCTGAAAATAATGATGATAATGATGATGAGGTTTATACAATCGCTATAAATGTAGCAGTGAACATCTTTAGCAGTGGTAAAAGACACTATTTTGCCACAAAAAATGATAGTCGTCGACTGTACATGTTTTTTCCCCTCCACATTAAGTGGTATCTAATTTGTATAGCGGTAATTGCAATTATTGGTCTTGTACCACTATTTTAATTTCACGTTGCTGATTGCGTGTCCCGCGCAGCAATCAGGAAATTATGTCGCGTTCTAATTGATACTGTATACTCGGCGATTGAAAGCTTAGACACTGTAATTATGCGTGTAATTTGATACCAAAATGGAGATAATTGAATTCCGATCAAATATGAGGGGAGAACAGAAATGGTTGTTTTTTTTTTGGATCTCCAGTCAATTCAATTTTTGAAGGAAGTACATTATTTAATGTTAATTAATGAGTCTATTATTATGACTATTTTGTTTTGATTTGGATTGCTATTACCTGATTTAGTGATTTCGTCATACCTACCTATATTTAAGTTCTATTCATTTGAAAATTAATCGTTCGATAGATGCATTCTGATAACGATGATATAAATGAGATAGACTTCCAATTATACATAAATCGAACATCGTTGATGCCAAAACTGGCAGTTCACTTTGTTTATTGTGATTTCTTACCTGCGGATGTTTGAACTAAATCCCAATTTTTCCTATACTCTCGAGTAATCATTTCTCAGTTCACACGACATCTTACCTGCGGGTACAATTTGGAAGACAAAAGGCTGCTCCTGCCTCCCCACGGAGTTGGTTCCTCTACACGTCAGCGCTCCTTAGTCCCTCTCACTGGCTGGGGTGTAGCGAAGCTCGCTGATACTTCCATTCACTGTTACTGTATACAGTTCGAAGTTCACTATGTTTTGATTGTTTCATGTGACTTCTTACCTGCGGGTACAATTTGGAAGACACAAGGCTGCTCCTGCCTCCCCACGGAGTTGGTCCCTCTACACGTCAGCGCTCCGTAGTCCCTCTCACTGGCTGGGGTGTAGCGGAGCTCGCTGATACTCCCATTCACTGTTGCTATGAAAACAAATAACTTGATCTGACTGATGCTCGTAACTAGTTTGAGAATTTTCTCATACTAGTATTTACATCAAGTCAATTTATAGATAATCGTTAATACTATGATCCATTAAGGAACAAAAAAAGGACGATACAAAGATAAAGGCTTCTAAAACATCTTCCCTGTCAACCTAATAATGTACAATGTCTAATACATACCATACCGCGCGGGGGACACGTTGAAGCTCTCCCCACTGTTGTTGAACTGCCATAGAAACGTGACGTCAGCAGGGTCAGCGTGTACTGAGCAGCGCACGCGCAGCGCTTCGTCCAGCGCTGCGCCCACCACCTGGGGCGATGACTCGCCGCACACTGGAGCGTCTAGTAGGGAAAAAAGTTAAAATAAGTGCCATTTCGTACATTTCAACCAAAGACGTTAACTCCTGGACAAAGGCCTTCTCAAAGGATTCCCACAAGAACCGGTCCTGTGCTGCTGGCATTGAGGTAGGTACATTCCGTGACCTAGTGGGTAGATCCTACGAGACTTTCCTACTGCGTTTTCCAGATCGTGGACGCCAATTTTGATTATTTTGAAATCAGTGATGTTATGCTGAGTTGCACCTTATTTTAACCGTAACAATAACCGGTGCTTATTGAATGGAGTTTGACAGATTTTTGACGTTTGTCAAAGTTAAAGTAAGATGGTGCAACTCAGCCTTAGTTAATAAAATAGTGCAAGTCATAGAAACCTATTACTTGACAAAATCTAACTGGAAATCGCCTATTAACGACAACTATTAAAATTTCTTGATGTCAACTACCCTATTCATATAAATATTCTAGGACTAAGTAATGAACAGCAGAGCAAGGTCTTGGCAGCCATCGGCATAGTAAGTGCCCATTCAAATCGATACAATTAATTGACAGCTCTCAACTATCACTCGATCGTAGTGATAGGATTGGAGATTCTATTTCCAGGCATTGTCCGTGCCATTTAGCTTAATCAATCTTCAAATTAATAAAGGAATCGCCAAAATGTAATACAATTTATGTATAAAATACGAATACACCTAGACTAGCCTACTTACCTTTGAATTTTAAGCACAATAAAGTTAATACTACATTAGGCTGGGTTGCACCATCCTACTTTAACTTTCATCATAATTTGTCTCATATTTGGGGAATGTTCTGTGTACCATGAGTAGCGTCTTAGTTTAAAAGGATGCCAACGATTTAAAAGTCATCCTGTAGTTACGGTCAAAGTTAGGTGGTTGCAACTAAGCTTTAGAAAATAAATTGCTAGTCTATTACGCGTATACTGGTAAGGACTATAGAAACATGACAAAACCTTTGTTGGTGCTTAGGATATACCTGGAGTAGAGTAGATATTGCAATTCCGTTAAAATTAACACATTTCATTGTTACTGTTTCAAAACCATAGACTCTATCTTACGGCATGAAAGTTTCAACAATTAACTTAATAACTTCTGAATTATAGAAAGTATGTTAAATTTTAAAACGTAGCACATAATTAATATAATTTAATAAGACAAAATATCTTTGTCAACAACGTAAATTTTAATGAGCAATGTTGAGTATTTCTATGCCTCTATTGAAGTTGTGTTTGTTAGTCGCTGTAAATTGTGATTTTAATTTTCATCTCATCCTACGTCCCCTCCACTCTAAGCGTATGAGTTTTCAAAGCGCCGAGTCCTGAAAATTGCCAACTAGGTTTATTTCGTACCCATTCGTATAGTAAAGTTGATACAAGGACAAATTTTCAGTGGCCACGGAAAGTTTGAACTGGTTCCTTTAAAAGCAAAGATAAACAAGGATTTTTTAATCATGGCTTCGTGCGGTTTACTCGTATAATTTATAACCATTGTCAAGTAAAGAATTATAGCAATATTTGACTTTAATAAAGCAGCAAATCAGCACATCGTTGAATAGTGCTCTGTGATTGGTTCGGCGTCCACGCGCACTGTGAGACCTCATAGTAATGTTTGTGAATAGGTGATGAATGTGAATGAAACTACGGACGTGAGACTACGCGGACCTCTTGAGAGAATTTGAGTGCCGTCACTCATGAACATTCACAATCCACCATTACGAGAATACATTTTAGTCGGCTGAACAAAACAAAATTGCTGAACAAGCTTCACTTTTCCGGCCAGAAGTCGGGTATAAATTTAAAATAAGCAGTAGATAAAGTTTCGCTGTCATGGAACGATAAATATAAATCAGCGAGGCAATTATTTGGGCCGCGGGAATTATTTGGTCTTGCTCCTCACGTCGGCAATTAAGTGTTGGTCAGCAACTAAGAATACAGTCCAAAGAAAACAAACAGCTCATATTTTTAAACACTGAAAAGTTTCATACTCACAATTTCAGGAAACTTACAAGTTACAGCTAAGTATGGCCTAATTTGTATATATCGATAAAAAAGGCCATTTTCTTCCAAAAATATACTAAAGTTGTAGATCTTGATATTCCATTTGGACTTCATTAATTTATTTATTTATCGCCCCATAATATTTAAAATGTCAGCTCTACAATAGTAACAATGTGCGTAGTCATTGAAGGTGGGTAGTGGGTACTGAAGTGGCAATCTCCGTTGTAGCTGAGCACAACAAAAGGTAAGTAGTGCGTAACTTATTGAATTACGTCGAATTACATAGATGCTCTTGTAATTTAATTTCAATGGCTATTTACCTAGGAGTAATCATTTACTTTGTAATCTAGTTTCAATTGCAATATCCAAAATTTAATCATGACAAGTTAAAACGTATTCAATAGATCGGACTTGATATATTAATCATTAATTTGATCAAATACTTTCATAATTACTTAAATGTGTAAAATTAAACAATTATTTTTAAACTCTGGGCTTGTATTAACCTTGAGATAAAAAAGTTAAATTGTCGTTTGAATTTGTTTCAATTTTCTATTTTGGAATTGTAAACCCTTGTCACCCCAAGTTAATGGTCCACAACTGGCTGCTCTCGGTGACCTGCATCCTCAGGAAGGAAGCCGTCGATGAGGCAATATAGAATTGTATAATAAATCTTGTACCGGACACGGCGATGATTTACGCAGCTTCGTGTAATGAACGTTGATTGTGATCCGATTGTGTTTACATACATTTGGTACATACGATGGCATATCAAGCTTACACTGTGATCTTATATTTACTAGTGGAAAGTTTAATATGGCTGTCGTCTGTACATAACTCATACATAGGTAAATTTATCTTTGATCACTCATATCAAAGAGATCGGAAAAGTAGGCAAGTTAATTTGTAAGGAACCAGCTTTTGAACGCGACTTTACTTGCAAGTCAGATAAAAACACGCAATCAAATTCCACGTAAAATACTAGGCTTTTAGATTTTCAAACTTATCCAGAACTGAATTCTTTTTGTGAGATTATCCTGTGGCTCTCTCACTTAATAAATATAACTTGAAAAACTGAAAACTATGAGACTTTAAAACAAATAAAAGAGCTTAAAAGCTTTGCTTTTAACCTGACTTTTAGTTTTTAACGCACTTACTTCTTATTTTTTCGCTCATTAAATCCTACGGGCATTCGATAAATCTGTGAAATGGAATAAAATATTTGTTGTATATTCAATCAAACAAGGAATGGTTTCAGTACAACCATTACGGTAAATGTAAAGTATACGAGTAAACATTGAAATGTAAGTGAAGTTAATAAAATAGGTTGTTTTAGTAGGAATGGTTATCTGTCCTTTATATTTTAACAGAAATTGAAATCCCATATTAACTTCCTGTCTGTATATTACTGTCTGCCACAAGTTTAATAGCTCTATTTATGTGACAGCACATTCTTTTAGCTGGAAAATGGATAAATGTCAAAGGTTAATAATGCCCACTTCTACAAGACTTTTTTTAAAGTCGTGCTGATATTTAATTTTCCAGACAGTTTTAGCTTCTCTACTCCCAATTAAAAAAACACACCGCTTCCTCCAGCCATTCAATGGCCAACGTCCGTATCCAGCAATTTATTAGGCACATCATTTGCATAACCTACAAGCGTCGGATACAGTGACGTGTAGGTGCCCCGTAAAATGTCACAGCACATGAAATACAGTGCCATAAATGGGACGTGTTTGCGGGTATTCAAATCATTGCGGCATCGACGTTCCCAACTTCCTTCCTTGGCCGAAAGACCGCATAGTAATTGCTACCGAGCCGCCGGTGCTCTAAATCATCCAAATTATTACCTAATACTATCGCGGTTCTGGAGTTGCCACACTGTAAGGATAGACAGTAGAAAAATTCTTACAATTGAGAATGTTACTAGGTATGCAAAATCACTTGAAACCTATGTTACAGTTAGGCTTTTACATTTACAAATACATAAGTTTTTATTTCATTCAAAAATACCCAGTAGTTATGATTTTATAGGCATTCAAAGTTCGCTTAAATATTGAGTCTCGCCGACGGTCACGTGACCCCGCGTGACGTACATTCACAGTGTCCGCTCACTAGAAAACGGATATAAACATACTTAAATACATTTTTTTTTGTAAATACAAACTTATTATACATATTAACACCCAGACCCATCACAGAAATTAAAATTGACCCAAACCCAAACTTGATGCGATTGTATCGTTTTATTGCGAATTACCTTCCAGCTCCATCATTACACCCTGATTACTATATAGAATTAAAGTACTCATCAATACAAAACGAACGAGCCCAAACTCGATGGATTTAAGTCGTTTTATTATAGAGTTCCTATGGCCACCTTCCAGCTCCATCATCAGATCAGCTCCATGTCATCATAATATTGCATGGTCATCCAAATCACATGTGTTTGCGAAATTTCAGCTTAATCGGTTGCCTGGAAGTGGGTCTTAATTCAGCTTGCAAGATTCCACCCATACAAATATGAGCCAGTCACTGTAATATGACGTCACGCGCATAAAATGGCGGGCCGGCCGCCGCCCGCACTTTTAAAATTCAATATCTTGGAAACTAATTGACGTATCGAAATAATTCTTTCACGTGTATTTTTTATTTTTAACAGAGAATACAGAAAGCTAAAAAACAAAATTAGTGAACATTCTTCATTGTAGTTTACATAACTTCACAAAAACCACACCAATGTATTTTATTACAGTGCATATTGGGTGCAAAAATACAATCTAAGTTGGCAGTAGTTTCTGTATTTCTAGTGTTAACTCTGAACGTTTTAAAATTGGCCCAATGAAAGGCTGCACTTGTGTTTCTAGTGGTATGCATTTCAAATAAATCAATACAATTTACAGGATAAATTGGTTCACTTCGAGGAAAAAGTATGAGCCATTTATACGAATATCAAGTGGTGATTGAATATACCCAAGCAATTGTTCAAATGCAACGAGCCTTCTACCTTTGTTATGTATTTGCAATCTGTTGTTGTGCCTCCACTTTAATTCATAGAGCTTTGTTTGGTTCGTTGCGTATAAATTTTGTTACAAATCCCATTGACGCTTGTTGGGTAGATTTAAATTGTACCTTCACATACGCAAAGCTAAAATAGTTTCTTAAGCCCCTATCAAACAAGAGTGGAGTGAGCGTCAATAGCGTTTTATTACGATTTGACAGTCGTAAGTCTGATGCACGCGTAGTATGGGATGGGAGTAGTAGTAATAATACACTGAACTTAAATTATGTACACATTTATGTATTTATATCCAGTACAAACTAGTAGCAGTAAGAATCTAAATACTGGCTCGTCCACATGTTTAAAGTTCATTCAAAAGCAAAGCGTAAACTGAACGTAAGCGGACGAAATCAAAACACACGTTTTAATTTTGAACCTATGTTCTCTTTTTAGCCGACTTCAAAAAAGGATGAGGTTATAATAATATGTTCGGCTGTAAGTATGTTTTTTTTATAGTAAATTTTTTCCTGTTCCTTGAAATGTGAAATGCTTGCGTAGGTACTTGGAAACCAGTTTAAAATCACTCTACTCCGCCCTGAACTCTTTCTGTATACTAGCCATATTGAGATGTGACAACTAACAAAAATACTTCTTCTCTATATGAATGAAGACAAAATACTCACATTGCACTCTCAGCCTGACAATGTCACTCGAAGTCTCCCCCCTAGCGTTGGCTGCCCTGCAGGAGTAGCCACCAGCTTCTCTTCTGGTCACCCTCTGCAGCACCAGAGAGCGGGTGCTGAGGATGATGCCTGACGTCATGTTCTGCGTCACCGGCCTGTCCTAGATTACATTATTTATTTAACTCACTGATAAGAGATGATTAGAAATATAAAATCTTTCTTAGACGTTTTGAGACAGTAGTGCGTTTGCAAGACCCAACTTGGATTGCATTACATTAAAATATTTATAACAAACGTCAAAAGTCTGTCAAACTCCATTAAAAATATTAGTTACATAAAATTATGGTCACGGAGCGGAATGGTGCAACTTACTACGTTACGACTAAAAAGTGTGTATAACATCTAATTTCAAAGAGTCCTTATGATAATAAGTGACCCCTATAAAAACAATATTCGTGTTATCATTATGGTTACTAAAAAATTAGGGATTGATGGTGAAAACGGGCATGTATAGGTTACTTAATAACTAGAAAAGCTGTTGGGAGTAAACTTTACCATACTAGTTACGTATCTAACTTCAAAACACGTATACGAATAATGAGCCCTTAATTAATGACCAAATATGTATGTGCCAAAAATATTAAAACGTGTAAAACAGCAAGAAATTCTGTGTATAATTGGTTAAATTGTTACGATACGAATCAAAATATCAACAAAATTTTCTCTATTCAAAAACCTTGATACTTAATTGACCATCAAATTACGAGTAAAAACCAAAAATACCAAATGATTCGTAGGAACCAAATTGAACAATTTAAAAACAGAAACAGGATATTTCTGGCCCTTAAAACGGACGATCGTTAAAAAAGAAATATATTTAACCCATTCAGTGCTCAAAAGGTCAACAATATTATTCCTGGAAACCAAATTAAAATCGGAATTTTCTAAATTGGTCAAAACATTTTAGGGCACTGCGTCCAAATAAGGATCCCTTTTATTTGTAATAATTGATTGATTTTCATAAATAGGTTGACGATTATTTTTGGCAAGATGAAAAGGAATAAAGGTACATATTAAATGAAGGAAGACATCTGTAAAAACGGGAAACTCTTTTGAGGGAAGGTTTTCTTGGAAATTGCTTACTGAGTTACTTAGATAAATGATAAAGGATATTAAGAACCGGACCCCTTGATAAATTAAAAATGAGAGTATAACCTACTAATGCAGGCAATAAAGTGGCAAAGGACCGAAATCTCTTTTAACGCAGTCACTTAGATTTTGCGTCAGTTAAAAAGCAATCAACAGTTTTGAATTTGTTATAAAGTAACAAAAAATGGGGTCAAAGAAATTTTACAATCACGCATCGTCTATCGTATACTTACAAGTTAGTTTAGACGCACGACATAATATGAAGTCACGTAAGGAAAATTTCTTATTACAAGTCCAATCTAGACACGTTTTTACAGATCGTCTAGGCCATTAACTAGTTAAATAATTAAAATTGTGTTTATTAATACATATAGTTCTTGCAACACACGAAGGCGAGTGAGCTTTACTTGTATGTACGTGTACATGCACATAACGATAGAGTAATGTCAATCAAAACTTGTACTCACATGTAAAGCTCATTCGCCTTCGTGAATTGCAACAACTATACTTGATTATGCCACTTACGTTATGGTACCACGATATACGATGTTCCCGGGGGTTGGCACGTACATTGCACTCGAAGTATACGTCGTCACCTTCCTTGATGTCGTGGGGTTTAAGCGTACTTCCTAAGCTCAGCGTCACTAGGGGAGTATCTGGATAACAAAATAATTATTGTCACCAAAAAACTATGATGTTTCATTTATTGTTAGATGACAATTGTATTGGATCGCCTAAATCACTAAATTTTGGGTTACGTACTCCGTGTTACGTTTGCGTTTGGTACGTTAGTATTTATGGAAATAAAATAATGTACTATTAGAGGCCGGTCGATCTATTCTCATAAATAAAACACTGGATACTCATCTTTCACATTATATTGCCTTATTTAAGATACAATTCATCACTTAGCACAAAAGCGCGCGGAGTCGTCTCCGCGCGTCCCTCTATTCTCACGTTTGATTCTCGTGTGACATTGACGTATTGTCAATGTCACTATGACAGCATCTCATCATTGGCTATAACGATACCGCTATTTTAACGTTTTATATTTTTCACAATTAACAGTTCGGCCTTCCTGCAATTCCTTCGCCCTCGAAGGTCTGCTCATGGCACACTTGACGCCTCGTATTGGGATCCAGCTGAGCACCTGGCTAGATCCACTTTGCCATCTCCATCACCATTCGCACCACACGCTGACCACCTTTGGTTCCGCTGAAACGAGAAATCATCACACAATACATCTATATCATCGTCACACGGTACATCTATATCATCACACAGTACATCTATATCATCATCACACAGTACATCTATGTCATCATTACACAGCACATCCATATCATCTAGAAGCTCAGCGTGCTCCTCAATCAGTAGCGCCACGCCAATGGTCATACAGACGCTACCACAATTATCTTTTCGTTCAATATTTTAGAATCAGCTGCTTCAATAATGACAATAATGTCGATCACACACATGCCATCTTAATCTAGGCACCATAGCTCATATGCCCAAAATGTTACCACCGAAGAAACTCATCCTTTGATGCCCAATTAGGCCTTTATCCAAGGTTTCTATCAGGTTTGTTCAACCACCACAAAAATACAACTTAATGGTTCCGATAAACTCCAAATCATAGAACTGTAACCCATTCTACTTCCAAGAATGGAAAGAACCCTCACTGTTGATGAGCAGTGGACTGCATGTTCGTGGGCTAGGAACCGGCATAAATCTTGAAGGCAGAGTACTTGTTGTAAACAGCTTTATTTCTGAGTTCTTCAATTTTTCTTTTCGACCACTTTGATTTCTTAACTCGCTTCTTATCTGAATTAAACTAGTCAGCTGGAATGCCCTGCTCCTTATCTTATACTCTTCCCTTTCTCTCGCGATATTGCCAGCTCTGTCTCTCATGTTCTGGAATATTCAAAGCGAGAGGTCCGATGTGACCGTCTCGTTATCCTCGATCTTCCCAGTGACGAGATGCGGTGTTGCTCGATTGTCACGTCATCGTCCTTGCCTTCTTGCCGTGGCCATCCAGACTTCGGTCTTCTCGGAACGACGGCCCTTGGAACAACTCATCCTCTTCCGATGTAGGCACGTATCCCGCTCTCGACGCCACGTCGGCTACGTTCAAGTGAGTGGGTACTCAAACGCTACTCCGACAGCCTTGTCTCCTCGGTGATCTCTTCAAGTCGATGCGCTCCGTAGGGTGTATCCGCTATTTTAACGTTTTATATTTTTCACAATTTGTGGAACCGTTGTGGCTAAACGCAAACCGCGAAAGCCAAAAAAAAAAAAAAAAAAAAAAAAAAAACAGTACCTACTAGTTAAATGGGATACAAAATTATTGGTTAATTAGAACAATTTAAACAAATTCGAATCGCGATAATGCGTGCGATGAAAGAAAAACAAAAGAGAATCGAAATTGTACGGAAAAAAAAATGCATTTTTCTTAGTGGCCAGTGTCGTTCGGCCAAGGAGTCCGGTCGTAGGCGGCCGCAACAGTCATCTTTGAACTTATTATGGTTTACAAAGTCGAATATAATTTACGATTCCTATGTATCTAGTGATTTGAGAAAACGTCTATTTAATAGCAAAGTAAAGATTTTGAGATAACTAGGCTGATGAGACAGTTCTGTTTGAATTTATTTTTTGTGATGTCCAGTTTTTCTAGCAAAGTTTTTATATATTGTTCATTTGTACGTTTCAACTAAAAGACATCACTGCTGGACAAGGCCTCCCCCAATTCCACAACGAACGGTCTTTTGCTACTCACATCCAGGCGCTATTAGCTTTAACCAAATCGTCTGTCCATCGAGTAATAATTATATACTAACACACAACATTGAGCTGCAGCTGGTCATCGATGGCCTTGGTCGGCAGCGAGGGGTTGGAAGCGACGCACTTTATCGTAGCTCCATTGTCAGTCGGCATGGGGGTGAATACGAGGGTGCTGACTGACCACGTCTCGTTTGAATGGTCTGTCACCTGTATGAGGAAGAATTTACTTTAACAAGACATCATAAAAAATATTTAGGCTGAGATGCACCATCTTACTTTAACCTTCACAAACGTCAAAAATCTGTCAAACTCCATACAAAAAGCACTGGTTATCGTTATAGTTGCGGTTAAAGTTAGGTGGTGCAACTCAGCCTTAGCCATAGAATACAATAGTTGTTTATTGGATTAGACTGGCCTATTATGATTTTTTACTGGCTCTATGCTTCTCGTGATTTTCGAGGGCTCATTTGTAAACAACTGGAAAATTGGAAATCAAATCTAAATCTACTTTATGGCGCAAAGATGTAATCCTGCACTCACTCTTTGCGCCGTGAGTAAGTACTGACTAAAGTATTAATTTCAAAGTATTTTTTAAAACTTTATCTTTACCCCTAGGGCTTATTCCCACGGATACATCCCGTTTTATGCAGGATCACATTTAGCAGTATAAGTATACAGCGTATTAGTAATTTACAGTGTCCCGCAAAAAACCGATCCGTTAGAATTTGTTATTCGAATTTCAAACACACAATGTGTATTAGACAGTCTGGATTGCCGTGAAAATGAGCCATTAGAACGTACCTTATCTTTTTCAAAACTCCTGTTATCCTTGAACCAGGTGACCTGTGCTGGTGGTCTGCTGCCCTCAGCGACACAGCGCAGCGACGCCACAGCACCAGCGATCAGCTGCTGAGGCCGCCCCAACAGCGACACCGATAGAGGGGCCACTGGTGAAGATAATAATACAATAAGTACCTATTCAAGATACTAATGGGGCAAGTACACTATGGAAATTGGCGAGACGTAACAGTGTGAACACCATCTCGGTTACTTTCTGCTTCCCCCATCCGTACATTGCCCATACATCGGTGTGCGATCTAGCGCTTCGTCTTGGTTTTTCTGCATAGAGTACTTGCGCCAAAAAAATAAGTTTAGTTAGATAAACCTCCTTACTGAAGTGGTACAGCCGTATGCGTAGGTTCACTTCCACTCACCTCGTGTATGTCGTAAAAGGTGACTGCGAAATCCGTATGGTATGTGGATAGGTCCACCTCGCCCACTTTTAGCGTGAATGTCATAAGAGGAGACTAAAGGCTAAATATGTAGTAAACATCCTCCCAAGGCATTTCAACCTGTCTGGCCAGCGGGAGTTTTGAGCATGAAACGAAGAGGTTCAGGTATACCACCAGCTTCAGTAGAATAATGTGAACACAACCTTTGACTATCTACATATAGGTACCTAAATCTAAATAGTTCGTGTAAAAACGTTTTAAGAAAAAGCTTTATATTTGTTGAAAGCTCATTATACTACTTATCGTCTTTAATTGCGTTTCTAAGTTTTTCAGTCTGGCAACAATTGTTGGTGTTAAAGACGAAAAAGTATAATTGATTTCACAGACAGTGTTACTTCGGAGTACGCATTTAATTGAATTAACTGACTTTCTTACAGGTGTAACTAAGTGAGTTTGTAAGATAAAAAGCTGTATAAACTTCTGCAAGTCAATTTAGCTTAATTACCTGAATGATTTTATTTGGGCGAATTTATAAACGAACGCGTGAGGAACGTTGTAAACTCAGAATTGTCTAATTGTTTTTAACTAAGTATTTAAATATTATGATGCGTGATTTAAAAAATGTAAAGCTTTTGTCACAAAGATGACAAAATATCTTGCAAGCCATTATATCTGAAATAGCTCTATTAGACTGACTGATAGTTTCAATGCCCTTTTAAGTCGGCTTACTTATTTCGTTGAAGAAGGTAAAAATACCAAATAGAAAACTATTCCTCTGGAAAATTGATGTCAATTCTAAAACATTCACGTTTAAAATATCGAATTGAAAGTTCGATTCGAGTGACTGCTTTGACGCTCAGCGATTCAGAAATTTTAAAAGTGTCGCCGACGGACTAATCCCTAAGAGAAAACTCGATTGCACCTCGATCGAGCGAGTTAAATCGAGATACACTTCACTGAAATACCTTCTGAATATTAATTAGGCAGCTATAATCTGATTATTAGCTTTGCGAGCATTCGCACGCCGAAATTTAATGCCGAGATTCGACTTTTTAGGCGTTTTTCGGTCAGTGTATAGGAAACGGGGCGCTATGGGGCACGAGACTTAGAAAAATTTTTATGAAAAAAATTTTTTTTTTTAATTTTTGGCTTTTTTTGCCGGGAATGTTTAGAATAGATAAAAATAAGACG
>NW_021136226.1:0-13404 GCF_004193835.3 Ostrinia furnacalis
ATTCGATTTGTTGCCAATGTTACTTGTCGATTTATTATTATTTTTCTTCTTGTTTTTAATATTATAGTTCATAATATTATATTTATGTATCTTTACAATAAAGGTATCAATACAAAAAGCTCATAACATTATCTTTTAAGGTAATACTGCTAATAATACCTACAGTGTAGTGGGTACCTACGACTTACTTTTATTTTCCTAAATCATCATCAAAAAGAGGTTTAAGTACTATTTATTAGAAAAAGATGTTGAAAATAGTGAAAATGTTAAGCTCTAAGTTATCATGATGTACGTAATCGTACTCGTGAATTCTGCTTTCTAGCGCTTCTTCTCAACACTAGCCATTTTCAACGATTCAGAGACGTTTATAAGATATTTTGACAACTCCACAGAACGACTGATCGTCCAAGGAAAAGTCGAAGGAACCCGATCGCGTGGCAGGTCACCAATGCGCTGGATCGACCAAGTGAAATCGGCAGTGGGAGACGGCTTATGTGACTGCACCAGACAGTCTGCCAACAGAGAGAGATGGAGGGAGATCGTGCGGAGAGTTGTATCCGCCTCTACAACCGATGTGAACAACGCCTCATCGTGACCTCTGCCAAGAGCGTAACGAATAAGAAGAAGAAGATAAGAATTTTTAAAAAGCTAACGTACCTACTGGAAATAATGATTCACAAGTTATTGAACAGTTTGTTTGTCGAATTCTTTCTCAATTCGGGACAGCCAATGAATGTCACATGTAATGTATGCAAATGTGCATTGTTGACGAACATTACTGTCTCGGTCCATTAGGATAGTTCTTGATGTACCGTTACACTTTAGTCTTGCATTTTAAGTTTTTAAAAGTCTTATCAATGCAAAATTTCAACTTTCAAAAATACCGTTATATTGAAATTTAAAACTATACAAACAACATTTTGAGACCGTTAGGTAATTAAGATGGCTGATTTGGTTTTATTACAAATAAGATAGACAAGGTTAAATGCTATAAAGTAGTCGAATAATTTGACTATTAAGAATAATAAAAGTCATCTTGATGATGACACATTTCTAAATTGACTGTTATTTACAATGGGCTAACAGCAACCGGAATAGAGCGGTCAATATTTACAGTGAATTGGATGTTGTAGCCTTGTTTGGTGTTGAGGTCAATGCCTGTAAAAGCGCTTTGAGTCATCATGGTATTACAATTTTAGCCCAACTACTGTTTCAGTTAATTGCTGAGAAAAAGCATCGCAAGAAACTCAAGTCCCTTTTCTCGGTTGTTAGCCTGTTTTTCAAGGATTTACAATAGTAGTATTTTTATCGATGCGAGCTAGGCAGTTATAACATGCTAAACATTTTGGTCTTCTAAAATGTTAATATCATCTTTTAATAACTACGAGTATTAGGTAGGTCCTTTTTCATGAAAGTATTTTCAATGTTTTTTGAACCACGAATAAGCTGNTTTCTCTACACCTATAAGTTCTGAAAGACCATGCCGAATTCGCGAAGTTTATTTACTTATTTATTAAGGAAATAAACAGCAACATTCATAAAACACATTTAAACCAAAACAAAATAATTAACATATTTGCCTTAATTTAATTCCACTGCTAGTTAGCGCAGGTTATGTTAATTTAGACAAATAATACAGACGATAGCACATCAAGGTAATCACTAAGGTACAGAGAAATTGAATTTGGTTCAACTCACCCCTGGTTCAAAACACCTCGATCTCCCTTACTATCTGGTATGTATTTCTAGTACTCACCAGAATATCGACGACTCCAAAGAAGCTGAAGTTGGTGGTCGGGTCGATGTCGTAGGTGACCCTTAAATCGTAGTGGGAGGGGTGGACATCCCCCGGGAGGAGGTACTCGTGGGCTGCTGCCCACTGCAGGGCCAGGAGCACTGTGACGCAACTCCGCCACATTTTGGGAGGTTACTGGAAATAAAGGGTCACAGTATAGAAAGACAGAAAAAACTAGACATAGTTCATAAAAACTAATTTTATTTTTTCAAGTAGGCTTTTAAAAAACACTTTTACACGTCCCAGTATTAACCCTACCTCTGCTTCGGGACAATAAATGGGCCAGTGCTGAAAAGAAGCAGCGCAAGAAATTCAGTCATTATTGTCAGCCTCTTTTTCAAGAGTTTGCAGCTCGTAGACTGATGGCCATTGGGGCAGAAAAGTTCTCGAACCATGTGCCAGAAGACGTAGTGTGGATAGACCCCAATAGGTGGACCGACGATTTGGTGAAGGTCGCGGGAATGACGTCCGTTGCTGGACAAAGGCCTCCCCCAAGGATTTCCAGAACGACCGGTCTAGCGCTGCCCGTATAGGTACTTTCCGCGGCCTTCACTAGATCGTCGGTCCAACGAGTGGGAGCCCTGCCCACACCGTATATGCAGGTCCGAGATTCGAGATCTTTTCTGTCCTAACGGCCGTCAGTTCTACTTTTACATAAAGTTTTTACAAATTCACCTAAGTCTGTCCCTCTTGATCTAAAGCTGATTTTCACAGAAACTTATGTTCCAATTTAATTCGATTTTGAAATATAATTAACATTTTAAATGCACTTCAATTTTAATTCCAAAGAAGTGGATATCGCTCACGTTCGCGTATCAAATGCATTATAATTCTGTTTTTTGTTATACAGTGCCTTGCTACTTGCTGCGCATTATTAAAATACATATCATAACGTGTTATGGGTGATAATGATAATCATGGCATTTACATGCCAAAATCATGTGAAATGACAAACTCATTTACAATGCGGGTATCAATTTACGAAGTCGTTAAATCTAGGCATGAATCTCAGGTATTTTTTTTTATCTCGGTTTTGATACGGGTCGTTCGAAAAAAAAAACATATCTTCATAAACCCCTCAGACCACAGACTTTTAGTCGGCCGATAGTTTGGACACCTACCTATTTTTTACAAGCTTTATTATTATTACAAGCTTTATATTGACTTCACTTGTTAGTATGTGTGGGACAAATCTTGCAACTGAATTTAAGACCAGTTCTCCTCGACCGATTGAGCTGAAATTTGGTATACTTATGTAAGTACGATGACAATGCAATATTATGGTACCGTTGAGCTGGTCTGATGATGGAGTCGGGAGGTGGCCATAGGAACTCATAAACAAAACGGCGGAAACTCATCGAGTTTGGGTTCGTTGGATTTGTCTTTTCGAGCACTTTAGTGTTAGATAATGTTCAGGGTCCTGAGATTAAGATATAACTAAAAAGTGTAAAATAAAATAATAATAAAAATAAACTTTTTTAAAAACAAGCTTTTATTCTGAATTTCGAAAGCTTGTAGCGCAAACAGATAAAAAGAGGAGTAAATTCCATGCGCGATACAAGCTTTCGAAATTCAGAATAAAAGCTTGTTTTTAAAAAAGTTTATTTTTTTATTACAAGCTTTTTACAAGCTTTATATTGACTTCACTTGTTAGTACATATGTGTGGGACAAATCTTGCAACTGAAATTAAGACCACTTCTCCTCAACCGATTGAGCTGAAATTTGGTATACTTATGTAAGTACGATGACAATGCAATGTTATGGTACCATTGAGCTGGTCTGATGATGGAGTCAGGAGGTGGCCATAGGAACTCCTAAACGAAACGACGGAATCGCATCGAGTTTGGGTTCGTTGGATTTGTCTTTTCGAGCAGTTTCGTGCTAAATGATGTCCAGGGTCATGATGATGGATTAGGGAGGTGGCCATAGGAACTCCCTAAACGAAACGGCAGAAACTCATCGAGTTTGGGTTCGTTGGATTTTTCTTTTCGAGCAGTTTAGTGCTAGATGATGTCCAGGGTCCTGATGATGGAGTCAGGAGGTGGCACAGTATTATATTGAGTTGAAATGTCGCGTGACGTCACATTTGAGTAAAAATTCTACTCAAGCGTGGCGTATCGCGCCATTTCAACTCGATGTAGCACTGTTATTATTTAATTATGAAAGAAAATAAAAAATATGAGTCTAATATTTTCTAATTATCTGTCTGACGGACAAATAATTGAAATTTTGTCATCTAGCCTAGTTGTCGTCAGGAAGTTGGTCTAGCTTGCAAGATTCCACCCGAACAAACATTTAGGTAATTACCTACATAGTACATCATAAATTGCAAGCTAAATAAAAGCTTGTAATAAAGTCGGGTTTGTTCAAATTTCGAGAACGACTGAACCGACAAAAGCATTAGAAAATTTACGAAAAATAAAATAAAATTTTATCCCGTACAAAATGTTCATGGATTTTGTTATTTTTATTAAATACCTTTACGCCTGAGTTAAATGACACCGACATCAAGGGTCATCAATTTAAGTTTAAAATAATAGGCAGTAATGTATGAAGAAAGAGCTTCTATTCTGTATCTACCTATGCCCATGTATTTTTGATCGGTGTCAAATCGGAGTTTTTGGTGCGGGGTACGCGGGTGTTGCTCGCGGCGTGAAGGTCAAACGCCCAAGGTCATTGAGGACTCTAATCGCCTTAACAGCGCGACCAACTGTCGGCCGACTATGTCTACGCGCAGACTACCGACTTTTAGTTGGCAATACATAATACGGTATGCTTACACATAAATATGTATCTAAGGAAAATATTGACTATTAAATAGCATTCAACTTAGGTAGTTTATGGAGACCACGTGTCAATTAAATAACTCTGTTGACTCTGTATTGCACCTTATTAAAATACGAGTTTCATACATCATACTACAACACACATAAATGTATATTGTTCACGTACCAAGGTACGTTAACGTTAATTAACATGTAGGTACATATTACATTATAGCTATCTTCTTAAGTAACTAAGTAAGTATCTATACTAATATTATAATGCTGAAGAGTTTGTATGTTTACTTGAACGCGCTAATCTCAGGAAGTACCAGTCCGATTTGAAAAATTATTTCAGTGTTAGATAGCCCATTTATCGAGGAAGGCTATAGGCTATATACCATCACGCTACGAGTAATAGGTGCAGAGCAAAAATGAAAAATGTTGCGAAAACGGGTTTTCACGCGTACGAAGTCGCGGGCACAGCTAGTCTATGTATAATTGTATATTTTGATTAAATTAAATAAAACTTACTAACTTTAACTGTAGCTATGTTCAAAAATTGTGGTAATCAACCAGTTTTTTTCTTAATACCGATGATACGATAAAACATTTGTATATCGTACCTACTATACTCGTATGAATATGGTGAAAACACTAATTTGTTTTTATCTTCCGATTGACTCTACTCTTTCAGTTAGTACCGCATATTCGTTAGCCCTGAGGTAATCATGATTATGTTTCTTGACTATTGAGTCATAAAGAGCAACTCCGGGCCACACATGCGACTAATAACTTATTTATAGAGGCAAGGGTTGCGTGACATGCACGGCACCCATATCGATTGGGCTGGCCTAGGCTGACACGATTACCTATAATTAGAATATTAAATTAGGTTATAGGGAATTGATCAATTTTTAGGTAGAAAATGATAAATGTTTAGTTAGGTAACGCTTCTGTACTTAGTATCGAAGATACGATTGTTAGTTGATGGATGCCTTTTTGCCTTTATTGTGTGCGAAATGTTATTTAAAACTGATAACTTTGATAACTCAGATATTTTTCACTTTTGTGTTCCATTTGTATGGAACCTACATAATCTAAAAATTGGTGTGCCCATACGGTAGATCATAGTGGAACTTACTAACCTCTAACAACTTTGTACCCATGGACCTATTTTGTACCTATGATAGTGACGAATAAAATAATCATTTTCATTTTCACTTGAAGGGCTATGTTTATGTACCTAATTGACGTGGTAGTTTAATTATTTACCTTTGCTTTGATGACATTTAGTAAAGTTTTGATAAAAATCTTCATCTTCATATCAGTAAATATTAACAGCTTTTAAATCGCGTAGGCTCAAGTATTGTTTATTTATTAATGAAATGTCACAAATAAAATACTTCATTTTGTCAAAGTCAAATCACTAAAAGTGAAATAGGTAGATGATAAAAGTTGCAATAAAAGATTTTGTGTTTGAAAATTGCAAAAAATAACGAACAAGAACATGATTGACAATTATGACGTTTGCATGAAGTAAAAAAAGTTGGCATCCATTTATTTAACCCGGAGAAACTCCGACAAAAACCCGAAAATACAAAATTATTTCCAATTATACCTAATTATACCCCAAATAGCGATGATACGAATGTGAGATTTTATAAATTTCAAATAAGTTAATAAATATACACTAAGGCCCAGAACAGACGGTGAAACGAAACTGCAACTTTCTGATGATTTTAAGAATGAAACTGAACTGAAAGTTTCAAACTGGTCGCGTCATGTGTGGTCGGACGCCACGGTCAGCGGACGCTATAGCAGAAACTTAGATGCAACTCAAAAGTAACTAGCAGTTGCAGTTTCGTTGCAGTTGCGTTTCACCGTCTGTTCTGGGCCTAAGAAAACTATTAATCGGCCGATACCAAATCGGTGTAATGTGCGCACTTTCATACATCTCCATACTGATTAACTGCCCGGCTAAACTATCGGCCGACAATAAAAAGGTGGTGAACAACTTTCGTCTTCGAATCGTTTGCGTATTCGACAAAATTCGATACTCAACCTTCGAATTAAACGATAACGTGACAATTTTGATTCTTAAAATAAGTTTCGTGAAACCATTTCTCATACTAAGTTCACTTTAGGACACGTTCACAAGGGCGCGCTGTTGCAGTTTTCGTACTAAATCTTTTGATGGCGATTCGAATACGCAAACGATTCGAACTCTAAAGTTTTTCGTGCTAGCCGTACTGCGCCTAGGCTTACGACTCGACCTCGACTTTATCGAATAAAAATCTAGATATTTTATCGAATACCTTAGTCTAGCCTGCCCCCTTTCACAAAGTATATATTTTTACCTAACAACAATACCCAATTTTGTTATTCATACAAAAAACTTAGCGCAATGATTATGTTCTTGAGATTGCCTCAAATGTTATTTTTAAATATTATTATTCCTTCCAATTTTCTCCTTTCCTTCGATAAATAAAAACCGCTAACTTTATCTTTCAAAAATACCACATGCAATAAAGCTTAAAAGCTCCCAGCGGGAAGCTTATGGAGACATGATATACGACTTACTTCGCGCTAAGCTTTCGGAATACTTAATTGTTACTTTGAATCGATTTGATTTATATTTAAGGAAAAATGTTTTGGGAGATATCTTCAAATTAACCGTTATCTTTATTATGGTGCTGTATCAGAGCAGAATATATTATCTATACTAATATTATAAATGCGAAAGTAACTCTGTCTGTCTTGATTTTACGCCTAAACCACTGAACCGATTTTGATGAAATTTGGAAAGGACATAGGTAGGAGTTTTTATCCCGGTTTTTGAAACAGGGACGCGCGCGCGTTTTTCTGTGACAGACAAAATTCCACGCGGGCAAAGCCGCGGGCGAAAAGCTAGTTTACAATAAAACATTTACAAATATAAGGATGCTAGTTAATTCTAGTATCAAAATATAATTTAAAACTTTTTAATTTAATTAATCAATATTCAACGTTTACGCAGAACGCGTTGATGTCTTTTTAGCCGACTGCTGAAAAAGGGTTATGTTAAAACTTATTAAATTATTTAACAAAATACCTAAATAATGTTAACAACTATAGTTCTACACTACTTTTCAGTTATGAACCTGAAAATTTAGCAATACTAGGTACTTTACAAAATATTTTTTACTCGACTCCGCCAGACGGAAGGTTATGTTTTACTGTAGAATTTAAGTTTTAATCACGAGCCGTCAATTAAATTAAAATTACAAATCAACTTTCTTTATTACAGGTAACAGTTTACCCTTCTAAAGGTCCTCAGTAAATAACAACAGCCTTTCAAAAGTCGGCGCCGGCGCATACGGCCTCAAACTCGCGATATACCGCCATATTGGAGCACCAGGAAAAAGGACGGGTCTCCCTTGACCGAGGATAAGCATAAAAATAAATAATCAGTTAAGAAATATTATGATAATGGATAAATCCTTGCATTAAGACGGTTAAGTAACTGATATTATTGATAATCTTGGAATATTGATCGATTGAAAAACTGATGTAATTTAATTTCCATAAGCAAAAGGATGTCTGAATTTGCCGCGGGTTTTCAGATAGAATTTTGCATTATAAAGCATTTCAATGTGGAACAATTCGTTAATAGATGTGTAGCGGACAGCCGCTCGGGCGTGCGGAAATAAGAAAATACCTTCGGTTCAAAATTAAGATGAATTTCTGCGTTAAATGCCCAAACAGCTATAAAAAAACATATACTTCAAAACTACAAAACAAAATGGTATCAAAAAAAGTATAAAAACATAGACAAAAATATCAAAAGAGGTTGGTCCACCTACCGGTCCCCAACAAGATGATTATATGTATTTTATTTTATTTATTAGGACAACCAACAAGACAAACACGCATACATGGAAATTAATTACTATAACTAAATGTATCATATATTCTGCATACATGAGCACCGAACCGTATATTTTATAGCCTGCTCGACGCAACATGTTCCGTCTTATTCGTCTTAAGTCCGCATTACTTGAACATGAATTTGGAATTTATTCAAGTCTGCAACATCCCAACTGAGACCTTATCACAACGATTTATTTCTTCGCAACATTGTAATTCTCCGTCTGAAAATTGAACTTACGACTTAAGGTTCAGAGTCCTTTATTATTTTTACTTCACCGCGAATTTGAAACGTAATATTATTACCTAATATTGTATGCGATTCCGTTATTAACGTATTCGGAGTTCGTTGAACTCGAGTCGGGATTTCGTTTCGATAATGCCTCGATTATCATATATCATGCGCGAGCGCCGGTGATGTCACGATATGGTCGAACTGATGCAGACAATTTTGGACTTTACTCCCACGGTTTAAGAGCTAGGGGACATAGGTGTAAGTTACACGCGATCTATGGTATTGACACGATAGCCGTTACGTCTCAATGAATGCTGAAGCCGTTACGCGTGTCAAAGAATGCTGTGGATACAGTGATAGTGATTCCCGTGGGTTAACTCGTCTGGAAATGTTGATCAAAATCGTCAAATCATTACTGTAACTCAAACGTTTTACTGTAACTCAATGTTTGGAATAGTACCTACTACCAACTACCTTACCTACTCTAGCAAGCACTGACTACGACAGTGGTTCCCAAAGTTGTCTGGGCTACGACTCATCTAATACAAGTTCCCCAACTCGGGACCCACCTATAGGAAATTTCGCCCGCTGCCCAGCGGTTGGATCGGTAGGGTGGTGTGTCGTTCTACAGGCAGGGCCCACTCAATGTTCGCTCGAGACCCACCAGTGGGTCGCGACCCATAGTTTGGGAGAGCCTGGACTATGAAGTTAGCCAGGGGTTGTGTGTTGAGAGAAAATGACATTTTCTGCGGTATTTTCCTTACCACCAACAGTGAAAGTTATTTTTGCTAGGGTGGCCAAAAAGACGTTAGTTATTTCAATAAGGACTTCGCACATAATGGGACGGAAAATTCTACGAGAAAAGTGCGCAGTAAAAGCAGCGGTCTCAGTAAAGTCAGTATAAAAACGAAGGGTACAGTCAGCCTAATTAGTTCGTGACACCGAAAGTAGGCAAAAAATGTACACAATCTTATTTAACATATAAATTGTAACAAAGACGTGTTGCGAACTTTTGGGCTACTTTAGGTGTCATGAGCTATTTGGCGCTGACTGTACCAGCTTGTTCTTCACAAGGATGTGAGACAATCTTAGTTGAAGGCCGATTACGTCAGAGGCTACCTAAACCGCTCCTAAACTTTCGTCATCGATTTCAAACGAGTTAAATAATATGTCAATTTCATTGCAAAGGACTACAGCACAGAATAAATAACAGAAGTTATTAAATATAAACTTATACTTAAACATTATTTTCCTACGCCGCATCTATTTGTTAGCGATAAACTCAAAAACTACTAAACGGATTATCATGCGGTTTTCACCAATATATTTCATGAGGACGGTTTAGTTACAATTTGTCAAGGAGAACACTTTAAAGGGAAATCTTGTATCTAGTTATAAATGCTCGTGCTCATAACAGTAATATTTGCCACCCAGGGAAATTTGAACCCGCAACAGATGGGGTTGTAGTCCGACACGCGGACACGCGAACCACCAGGCCAGGCGGTCGACAAAAAGGTTTAATAAAAAGTATTACCTACTAAATATAATACTATTTTATTTAGTGGTGATATCAAGCAGAAGAATAAAATATTGATTGCATGTTCTCGTTTTAGGGAACTTCTTTTAAAAACCTGCAAAGTACTTACTTACACGCGCTTGAAATTGACCGAGAAAATTAGTCAGAACTCAAGAGCTTTATTGAGGAAAATCGCAATCTTCCCTCCTGATTTTTACACGAACCGTTAATTATCAAAAGATACTAAGAAAAGAAGCGTTTAAAAACCCAAGTTCATATTTATTAAATTAGGTTGTTTAAGTTTAAGCAACAGTTACATGACTAATATTGACAACGATCTGTTAAATAAATAAATTGCAACATTCGCAATCGCAAACACATTAAAATTGATTTATTACAGTGATATTATGTAAAAGTTATAAAAAATACGATTAATTGATGAACGCTGTTGAGTATTACCTTTCAATTCCAAACTTATAAAGCAGAATGTTCTTTGTCATTAACGATTACTTTTTCAATCACTGATCAACTGACTCATTTGACAAAAAACTAGACCACTTATTCAATGCCTAAACTGTGTCATAGAAGGTTAGATTAGACCACAATAATATAGCGATAAATGAAAATGAAAATGTTTTATTTGATAAATAAAGTGATAAAGACTTGAAAATTACATTTACTTATATCTACTATTCGATACAGTCAGCATCCAATAGTTCGTGGCACCTAAAGTAGCCCAAAAGTTCGAAACACGTCTTTGTTACAATTNCCTTTTCATTAGTGTACCTAACCTAAAAGTAACCACAGCAGTTCAAAAGTAACCAAAAAGGTTACAAAAGTAACCTTCTGGCAACACTGGTTTCGAGAACGGGTCTGCGTTGCCCGCCCCGCTCCCGCGCCGCCGCCGCCGCCGCCCCGCTGCCCGCTAAGTTCGAGGCTGAGGCCTTAAGAGCAAAATGACGATTTGTAAGAACTATTTATTAGTCTAAACAAATAAAGAAATTTTGACTTTGACTTTGACTTTATGTAGAAAACTTTATAGGGGATGAGCGCGAAAATTAATTTCTGAGACAGACCTGCGGGCAAAGCCGTGGACAAAAAATGGCAAGGTAATAAATATTTGTTGAAGTAATTTTTCGGATTCCCAGGTAAGACAATCAAATATTATTTACTATTAATAAATGTTTTTGGGTATACAATTTATACGCTGTACTATAAATGATCGTGCTCATCACAGTAACATTTGCCACCCAGGGAAATTTGAACCCGCAACAGCTGGGGTTGTAGTCCGACACGCGAACCACCAGGCCAGGCGGTCGACAAATAGGTTTAATAAAAAGTATTACCTACTAAATATAATACTATTTTATTTAGTGGTGATATCAAGCAGAAGAATAAAATATTGATTGCATTTTCTCGTTTTAGGGAACTTCTTTTAAAAACCTGCAAAGTACTTACTTACACTCGCTTGAAATTGACCGAGAAAATTAGTCAGAACTCAAGAGCTTTATTGAGCAAAATTTTATCAAAAGATACTAAGAGAAGCGTTTAAAAACCCTAAGTAAATATTTATTAACTTTGGTTATTTAAGCATTTGCGACGAACTGTTAAGTAAATAAATAAATTTCAACATTCGCAATCGCAAACACATTAAAATTGATATATTACACTGATATTACATAAAAGTTATAAAAAATACGATTAATTGATGAGCGCTATTGAGTAACTTTCAATTTCAAACTTATAAAGCAGAATGTTCTTTGTCATTAACGATTACTTTTTCAATCACTGATCAACTGACTCATTCGACAAAAAACTAGACCACTTATTCAATGCCTTAACTGTGTCATAGAAGGTTAGATTAGACCACAATAATAAATAGCGATAAAGACTTGAAAATTACATTTACTTATACCTACTATTCGATACAGTCAGCATCCAATAGTTCGTGGCACCTAAAGTAGCCCAAAAGTTCGAAACACGTCTTTATTACAATTCTAAAAGATTGTGTTGTAATGTTGTAAATTTTTTGCCCACTTTCGGTGTAAGTAAGGAACCTAGTGTTAGGCTGGGTTGCACCATCTTACTTTAACTTTGACAAAATTCAAAAATCTGTCAAACTCCATACAAAAACACCGGTTAACGTTATAGTTACGATCAAAGTTGGTGGTGCAACTCAGCCTAAGTAGTCATTCGTTTGTTTTTTACAGCCAAATGACGTCCTGGACAAAGGTCCCCTAAAATTAGTCATCGGTACAAAATTAAAAACAAAATTATCTATAATCTGTTTTTCGGTCTGTTACGTTTCCGCGAACCTTCAATGTTGGAAATATGTATAATAGGTCTGGGTTATGGACACAGTTACCTTTTGTCGCTAAAAACTCAAAGCGAAACAGGGGATTATGAAGATTCATCTTTAACATTTCGGTTGAAAATGAAATTATGCAAAATATAAATCAATCTTAGCTATNTATCTAGAAGCGAAACTACAAGTGCTAGGAGTCTCAAATTGTCCTTTTAGAACGTAGGTGCTCACTAAGACGGGATTTTGCAGAATTCAACCCCGGTAAAACGGGATACACGCGTACGAAGTCGCGGGCGGCCGCTAGTGTGGAAATGTAATAGATCTGGGTAATGGACACAGATACCTTTTGTCGTTAAAAACTCAAAGAAGCAAAACAGGGGAATATGAAAATTTCGGTTAAAAATTTAATGAAAAATATATGCAATATAAATCAATAAATGTAATAAAAGTATAACAAAATGGTTATCTGTAATTAAGCGTATTGGAGTGGAACGGCAGGCGTGATAAAGATTTATTAAATAAATAGCTCTTGAGTCGTATCTAATGTAATCTTTTTTATTGGAATTCATTTAATATTAATGTTTTTATTACTTTTCGGGTCTCATTTAGGTCTCATTTAGAAGATACTAGCTTTTGCCCGCGGCTTCACCCGCGTGAAATGTAGTTTGTCAAATTTCGTCATAAATTATAGCCTATATGTTATTCTGGTTAATAAACAATAATACTGTAAAGTTTCATCAAAATCCGTTCAGCAGTTTTTGCGTGAAAGAGTAACAAACATCCAGATATCCATACAAACTTTCGCATTTATAATATTAGTAGGATTAGTATTTTACCTTACAATGAAGGAGAGTTTTGATTTGCGAGAAAACGTATCCCTA
>NW_021136227.1:0-510 GCF_004193835.3 Ostrinia furnacalis
AAACATACTTTGCCAAACAATAATTTGCTAAACAATAATATGTCAAAAACGACATTTGCGAATTAAAAGTTTGCAATAAGTTGTTTTGCCAAATGAGAATTTGCCAAATGAAAATTTGCGAAACGTTGTTTGCGATGTAATAATTTGGGAAACGTTTTTTGGCCAAACATTAGTAATCCGAATACTTAAAATACGCCTTATTTTTCCGACAAACATTCAACACCCAACTTATACACTAAGCATTATATGCATTCAAGGCATTTATACTTGGCTTTAGACAATTACGAACTACTTAATAAGATGCTATAGGTCTGGCGCTCAGATAGTGCCTGAGGTATGAGGCATTATTCACGTTACAAAACTTCAACGACAACAAAACACTGAGTTGCGATCCTATCGAGTAATAGTTCTATCGAAATGACCCTTGTGAATACGGATTTAGAACTGTTTTTCAATGGGACGACTTCTGAACGTCAGCGAGATCTTGATTTTCAAAATACGTGTTTTTAT